>NW_025939648.1:0-1539 GCF_000764305.2 Hyalella azteca | reverse complement strand
GTTAAGGGGTTAAAATGAACCCCAACACGTTCCTGGGGGTTAAAAGGAACCCCAGCACGTACCTGGGGGTTAAGGGGTTAAAATGAACCCCAGCACGTACCTGGGGGTTAAGGGGGTTAGAATGAACTGCAGTACATACCTGGGGGTTAAGGGGTTAAAATGAACCCCAGCACGTACCTGGGGGTTAAGGGGTTAAAATGAACCTCAGCACGTACCTGGGGGTTAGGGGGTTAAAATAAACCCCAACACGTACCTGGGGGTTAAGGGGGTTAAAATGAACCCCAGTACATACCTGGGGGTTATAGGAGTTAAAATGAACCCCAGCACATACCTGGGGGTTAAGGGGTTAAAATGAACCCCAGCACGTACCTGGGGGTTAAGGGGTTAAAATGAACCCCAGCACATACCTGGGGGTTAAGGGGAACCCCAGCACGTACCTGGGGGTTAAGGGGTTAAAATGAACCCCAGCACATACCTGGGGGTTAAGGGGGTAAAAATGAACCCCAGTACGTACCTGGGGGTTAAGGGGTTAAAATGAACCCCAGCACATACCTGGGGGTTAAGGGGTTAAAACGAACCCCAGTACATACCTGGGGGTTAGGGGGTTAAAATAAACCCCCAGCACGTACCTGGAGGTTAAGGGGGTTATAGGGTTTCAAATTAACCCCAGGATATGCCTGGGGGTTAGGAGGTTATAAGGGTTCAACTGAACCCAAACACGAGCCTGGGGGTTAAGGGGATTATAAGGGTTCAAATGAACCCCAACACATGTCTAGGGGATAAAGAGCGTTCAGTTACCAAAAATTAACTAAGTAAACCCCAAAAAAGTACTATAAAAATCTTTCTGTATAAAATAAAACAAAAATTAATTAAATTAAAATTAATCAGATTCGTCAGAGAAAGAAGATACAAAATAATTTCTGTATTTGAAATAATTAAGGAAAATTAAAAAAAAAATAGAATAAAAAATAAATAGAAAATATATAATAAGCCAAAAAAACAAAATAATGATCAGTGAATAATTAACAGAGAATTATTTGGAAATATGTTTATTTTATTAATTAAGTAATATATGCATATCGTTAGTTGTTTATTTATATACTATATAATCAAATTATTTATCTATAATTAAAATACAATCAATAATGTTAAATAAATAAATAAAAAATTTACCCTCCGCTGCTCTCTGTGATCTATACTTATTATTCAATTATTAATTATTATTATTAACATAAATAAAAAAAACTTACCCCCCGCTACTCTCCGTGCTCTCCACCACGAGCGCCATGCCGAACTTGGATTCACGGACTTTGACCTGTAAAATTATATATAAATATTATATAATTTATAAATTTATATATAATTATTTGAATAGAGTTTAATACAGCAATAATACATAACAATTGTATATCATCGTAAAACTGTACAATATCAGCACAACTGTATACCATCATACAATTTTATAACATCAGCACAACTGTATACCAGCATACGATTGTATAATATCATAAAATTGTATAATATCATAAAATTGTATAA
>NW_025939647.1:0-6151 GCF_000764305.2 Hyalella azteca | reverse complement strand
GGCTTCAAGGTACCTTTTGTGTATCATTGCCTACCATTTTTCATCAATGAGTTTTGCAAATGCGCCCATAATGAGAGAAGTTGGGCTGTAATCAGACTAGCTGGGTAAAGCTGAAAAACTCTACGGAGTGTTGGATGCACATTTGCACACTTTAATTCCCAGCATGTGCACGGTCGGACTGCACAGAATTTTAGAGTCTCTTTTCACAAGAGCCTATTAGTATAATTCAGATGCTATTTATTTTCCCATGATGCAATCCAAAATTTTATCTTTAATTATCACCCAGTACTACAGCAGTGCAAATTATTGAGAAAAATGGGCACTTATTGAGTGTATCCTTTATCGAAACGGTTGTTAATTCAAATAGTTTAATCAGGCTGAAAATTTTACTGAAATTCTGCTGTTCGAATTACATAAATTATTTATTAAGTTCAATTGTTGATTGCTTGTGAGATCAGCATTGCACATAATAATTCACTGTTACCTCTAATTAAATAAATAGTAAGTATCATCTAATATTGTAGCACACGTAATTCATCAAAATCTAATACTGTCCCAATTTATTACACGCAACATATTGCAGTACTCAGGGGAAAGTCCCGTTATGAATATTAAACATTGTATTAGTTATCATAGTTCAGCAGTTCTCGCATTCATGAACGAATAATATGAAACGTTAGGTGGTCATGCCAGTTAATGTCTCCTATCGTATTGACAAAATAACAATTTTGTTATAATCCTGACTTACTACTTTTTAGCGAATTTTCTCATTTATGGGAAAATGCACTATTGTGCTCGTCATGTCCGTCTGTCTGTTCGTCCGTCCGTGACCTCAAGTTTTCGTCAACGAGAGAATGCGCTCTCTGTCACTCACTGCAGTGAGTACTGAGTTATATTTTTTGCGTAACTATTTGTATGTAAAAGATTAAATCTGGTCACCCATTTTGATACTCAAATGTTACTAAAAATTTGATGTCTGGTGATTCTACGGAAAGGTATTTAAATAATTTTATGTTTCAGCGAACGTATTCCTTTTGGCCTGCCTTGATGCCTCAAGTGTCTTGTTTTAATGGATTGAAGTAATCTATGTTTAAGTTCAATAAATACTTCCTACCATTAACCATGGTTGAAATTATGACACGAATCATGTTTGACAACATTAAAAGCGCTATTTATCTAATAAAAAAAAATAATAAAACTGGCAAATCTGTGTCATATAATGGCCACTAAATCGTAAGAACAATACCCTGATTCAAATTCAAGCATCAAAAATAGAAGTAACGCCAAATCAATTTTTTATCAACAATTAATAGTCGGTAATTTGGAAAGTAGATACTAGGACAGTAAAAAGTTTGCTGCGACCAGCTTTTTCAGACTGATAGACTTTCTGTACAATTGAATGTTATATCTAGATTTTAGGTTGCAATTCATGGTGGTTGATTACGTGAGTAATCAGGATGTAATCAAGAGAACTCATAGAAAGTCTGATTTCCCATAATTCCGTGTATCCATTGTCAAGCGCATCATAATTCTTGTATGTGAAAATGTAATACACAACCTCAAAAAATTGTAGAAATTACTTCTGTTGCGAATTAAATTCAATTGACTATTCAAATAATTATTGATGATTCTGAATCGAGTCATTATTCATCTCTCAATCCAAGAAAAATTTATTCATTCTAGTGCTAGTATCCACTTACTCCATAATTCTTTATGAAATAAATATCTCTCGGAAGTTTTCTTTCTTCACTATGAAAACATAACAGCCAGTTTATGATCTCAAGTTGAATGAAGTGACATGAATGGCAATCTGATCACCGATTCCAATGTGAAATTATGCATTTTCTCGTCATCTTCTCGTGCATCTAGATAGGAAAATAATTACCACACGCGCAACGGCAGCAGAAATGCAAGGGTGCAAGAGTCACCCTAAGTTTGAGGAAGCCAAATTTGTGGTTGTCATCGTAGTCAAATCTTTGGTTCACCCGCACAGACAGCGCTTGCATTAGGCTACAGACTGATGACCTTTCTCCTACCTCAGTCCGTGATGCTGGTTTTGTCAGGTATATGTTTCCAGTCATTTATAACTGACTTCATTTAATTTTAAAATTTTGATATGATTCGTTTCCAGACCAGGAATTTGAGGCTATAGATACAATTAATTTAGTAGATAATATATGAATATTCGATTTCTGTCTATGATAAAGAAGTGAAATTGGATAAAGTGAAAATTAGTTCTCCGTCTTTGGCATGCTATACGGTTGCAACCATAAATCGATTGCCTCGAATTAAGTTGAATTTGAAATTATTTTATGCGGTTATAAGTCAATCTAGCTCTGCATGGGACGCACTTATTACCTCAGCTTAAAAGAAGTTAGCATGGCAGCGTGCGAAATTCAATTCCCTAATCAATGGTTTGGATTATGACCAGCTTATATAACTGAAACAAATTGATATTTCAATTGACTGCCACACGAACGCAATTTTAAAGGATACGTATTGGCTTTCCAAGCAATATTTTGCTATTAACAATCATTTTTAATTCGTTTATTAGAAGTTGGAAACTCTCATGTGGAAGTCAATAAAGTTTCAGAGTTTACATGTTCAAAAATTATTCGGTTCCATGCCACATGATCACCGGGATTCCACAGGAATCCCGGAAGTCTGAACTGAATCTGTACTGAAGTCTGAGGCCCTCCTTCTGCACTGAAGTCTGAGTTGTTTAATAAAAATTACAAATTGGATGGTGTAGTAAAATTCCGCAAAATAATACATTGGCGTTATAATAAAATAATAAAAGCGGTTTCAGCGTTTAGTAGGCCGTAGGCCTGTCGCCGATTCTTAACAACGCAGAACATTCGCAGCTTGTTGCGGTCTCGAATTCGCAACTCACTGCTTCAATTCTGCTGTGCTTAACCGCCCGGCCTCCTCGCCGATTCCGACCAGAAACTGTCACAGGTAGCTGGGATCGAACCCCCACCTCTCTGCGCCAATCATGGTACTCTGAACTGTAACCACTGGGCCACCCTGCCCATTAAAGCGTTGGCTTTAGAGAAAAGAATCAAGTTTGGCATGTCGCTGGTTCTAGACTTTGAGAATTTTAACAGCTAGCTGGGACTCGAACCAGCAACCCACTGCTCAAAGTTGCCGTTCTTACCACCCAGTTTCTTCGTTACAAACGTGAGGTCATTTCCACAAAATTCGAACCCGACTCGAATGCTGTATATGTTGTTTTTTAGTCCTAAGCCGGGTTTCTAAACTGTTAGTTATTTAAAATCACGACATTGCTGCACTCTGACTTTGTCGCCCCAAACATTTACCCCAAAAAATCATGAAAGTAGCTACCACCGCCATCTGAGTAACCAGCACGGAATTTGTCCTCGGAAATTAGGTCTGTAATTAGGAGTGCAGCGCAGTGACAAAAGTACGATGCCTGTGGCTCCTTATTGGATTCTGTTGAGCCTTAGCAGGTGCATGGCTGCTGCTGGAGCTAGGAGCTGTGCAATAAAAAGCTGGCTCCACATGGACATCTACAAGCCTACTTGCCGACATTGACTTCCTGGTTCATTCAATCTAGATCGAAAAGGGATGAATGAAAACAGTAAAATAATTGTATCTTTTATTCGCCTCGAGTTTCTGCATTGCAACTGAAGACGGCAACAATAACAACAAGAAGACAATATTCTTCCAAAGGTGCTTGAGAGGGAAGCTCTGATTGGCCGAGAGGACTGTGATCAGCAAGGCAACGCTAGAGAAAATGTCCATAAAAAGAGACCTAAACTTGTCGATGCAGTAGTAAAATATAGATTTAGTTCCTATAGAAAAAAGATGGCGCGAGGAGCTACAGCTCCAGCTGGTTCACGTCCTACTCTGCATGCATCCGCTTCACGCTGCCGTGCGAGGTCGAGGGCAAGTGTATGCTTCCTTAAAACCATGAATTTACCTTTAAAACCCCGAAAAACAAGTTAACAAATCGAAATAATGCTCACGAGCCCTCTTGCCAACCACCGTAAGCCGCTTTGATCAATACCTCTATTCGCTCAGATCTCATCGCACTTCCTGCATTGTCGACCACCTCCATTACTCTGTACACCATATTGCTGGTGTAGCATGGCACCAGCACGCAGCCTGCAATACCATACAACACTCAAGTATACCAGCCCAATGAAATGAACAAATTTATGAAAAAAAATAGGAAAAATCATAGTACATCATGTGAATAATCAATTGTGCACTGGCAGTAACATATTGTGCAAGGCGCGTGTAATTCAGGACACACGAAAACCCTGCCGACTCGATAGGCACCCAAACCGTTCATCTGAGGTACGCTTCATTGAATGATTGTGCGCAATAATAATAGTTAATATAACATTCATTTATAATAATTAGTATAGTAACTCGTGTTAATTTCAGGTTTGAGTTTGGAAATAAAAGCGCCAACAGAAGTGAGACTATTATCCGCCTCTACCGAATCAATGGCTTCGGGGAAACTAAATCATTTTTGTACAGATCATGATACCATTGATGTGTATTAGATACGTACCTTCTACAGTCGTACGAAACATTACTCTGCTAACGACATACTTCTAGTTATTGTTAATTCAACTCAGTATAATCAGTAGCAAGATGACGTAAAGAAATTCATTGCAAATTTTACAATGCAGCGATAGGAATGTTTTTTCATAGCCACAAAAAGTTATATATACAAAAACTTTATAACATTTAAAGAAATGATATATTTAATAACAGTTGTGTAGCTGGTGATAATCTAAATTTTTAAATCTACTTCTACATTAGTACATTTATACATCAACACATTCGAACCATGATAACTAATAATACAGAATATCCCCATAATGCTTTAGCAGTTTATTAAAGTCACATTTAAGTCACATCATTTAAGATTTCTCATGAATATGATAAATATTTATAATTCTACAGATAACTAAAATATTATCCCCATAATATTTAGTGCTTTATTTACGTCACATCTAAGTCACATCATGGAAGATTTCCCATATATATGATAAATATTTATGAATACACTGATAAATAAACTACTCTCTTTATAATATTCATGAGTTGGAGTAACCGTTGTTGCGGAGGGCGTGTACGGCAGAGCCGCACAGCTAGGTCGCCCATCATGAGGTCGAGGTTGGACGCGGGACGGTGGATGAGGGACGACACGATGAGCACGTCTGGACGACGCAGGGACGAGAAGCTTAGGGGGCGAGGGTGTGTCGTCAGGGACGACGAGGCGCTCAGGTACACTACCTGTAAGAGAGGTACATGGGTGAACAACAGCACTGACCAACAGCACTGGACAACAGCACTCAACAACAGCACTCAACAACAGCACTCAACAACAGCACTCAATAACAGCACTCAACAACTGCACTCAACAACTGCACTCAACAACTGCACTCAACAACAGCACTCACTAACAGCACTCAACAACAGCACTCAACAACAGCACTGAACAGCACTGAATTGCCGTATTTTTACACTGAAGTTGAATTTATACATCTTATTTCATTTCAATTCCTAAACTTACTTTTTTCAACTTTACTATAAGCTTTTTAGATAAAATGTGCCCCTCATACCACTCAGGTAGATCAGTATAATTATTAATTATGAAAGAAGCAGACATTTCGAGAGTAAAGGTGCTCCTGCGACGCGATAGAGCTTTCAGGTCAATGACTTTTGCTAAACATTCAGTTTTGTACAAAGTAACGAATGTATTTTGTATATGGTTTGTATTTGTACGTCAACGCATATATACTGTACTAATATAACGCTACTATAAATCAATATATAAACATTGACAGTCCTTAGTACTGTATATTCTATTGAATGCCAACTTACCATAACAACATAAACATCGAGCGTCACAATCAACACTGAATTTATCGTGTTTATTATTAAGAACCTAATTGAGAGCGTGACAAAATACAGAAACTGCAAGCCACGCAAAATTGCAATACTGAGGTACAAATAAGGCTGGATATCAACGCGGGGAGATTGAAATTTAAGCCCAAGTATCCTGAAACTATCTAGGATATCAAAAGACTCGCCTTGTGCTGGTGAGACTGTAGCAGCACTGACCCACCTAATACCATGACCCACCTTGTGCTGGTGAGACTGTAGCAGC
>NW_025939646.1:0-58045 GCF_000764305.2 Hyalella azteca | reverse complement strand
TCTGAACTTTACTTGAACAGACAAGTTGTTCATGTCTAACCTTTACTTGAACGGACAAGTTGTTCATGTCTAACCTTTACTTGCACAGACAAGTTGTTCATGTCTGAACTTTACTTGAACAGAAGTTCATCAAGAAGTTCATCCCGGGCTGGGTCCTTGGGGCGACGGGGGCTGGATGGGGGAGTGGTAGACGGGGGCCGACTCACCCATCACCGTAAGGAGTACACTTCCCCCGACCACACGGTACGCACGGTAGCCGACACCTACCAGTACGACTCCGGCGACACCAACCCCGTGAGTGACTTGAAATAAAAAATGTGTATTTATTCATCATAAATTTGCATTTGAGTAATTATTTTCACTCAATTTGTTGTTCCAATTTAGGAAGAATTTAAACGATCGCGGAATCCTAATCCAATTCTGTATTTTTTCTCATTCCAGTGGATACTTCAGGAATTTCGCTTAATTAATTAAGTTAATTTAAGTAAAGTTAATAGCTAATTTTTTATTAAATAAAGAATTAATTATTTAGATTTATTTATTATAATTTGGTACGTTTGGTCACGCCTTGTACATAGTCTGAAACTGTTGTAACTCCTCCGGTCAGTCCGGCCACTTCCAGAAAAAACTTGTGAATATTATACAACTTAGGTAGCTTATCCAGTTCACAAAAGCGGACCTTGGCCTATACTTTCAAAAAAAGTTAAAAGATCGTAAGTTCATCAGCCAATCATTGACGGCATTTCAAGTAAAATCCACCAATCATAGACAATGAAATAGAGCGTAAGTACTTACGTTCACTTAGCGAGTTTTGAAAGTATGGCCCCAGGTCATTAGTTCCCCATATTTAAATAATTCAATATATATATGTATAAAATAACCCGGCTTTTACGTTGTCTGAAATTTTTGTAAATCCCACCGGAAGTCCAGCGACTTCCAGAAGAAAGTGGTGAATATTATACATCTTAGGCAGATTGTCCACTTCATAAGGGCGGGCATTGTCATTAATGCACCATATTTAAATAATTCGCAATATATATATGTATAAAAATAAATATATATATATATATATGTATTTTCGTTATCTGAAACTGTCATAACCCTCCGGACAGTGCAGCCATTTCCAGAAGGTGGTGAATGTCATATATCTTAGGCAGATTGTCCACTTCATAAGAACGGACTTCATCATTAATGCACCATATCTAAATAATTCACAATATATATGTATAAATAACCCAGCTTCCACATTGTCTGAAACTGAAATAACCCTCCGAACAGCCTGGCCACAGTCGGGACAGTCTGGACACTTGTGAATATTAAACATCTTAAAGGTAGCTTGCCCACTTCATATAAAAGCGGGCCTTATCATTTATTCGAATTATTTATTTATTCGAATTTATTTAATAAATTCACAATATTTATGCATAAAAAAAACCCGGCTTGTATATTATCTAAAACTGTCATAATTTATTCGGAAAGTCCGGCCACTTCCAGAAGAAACTTGCGAATCTTAGGTATAGCTTGTCCACTTCATAAAAACGGACCTTGTCATTAATTCCCCATATTTTCTTAATTCACAATATATATGCATATAAAACCAGGCTTGTACATTATCTAAAACTGTCATAATTTCTTCGGAAAGTCCGGCCACTTCCAGAAGAAAGTAGTGAATATTATACATCTTAGGCAGATTGTCCACTTCATAAGAACGGACTTCATCATTAATGCACCATATCTAAATAATTCACAATATATATGCATAAAAACCCGGCTTGTACATTGTCTAAAACTATCATAATTTCTTCGGAAAGTCCGGCCATTTCCAGAAGAAAGTGGTCAAGTCGACTTATTCATCCTACAACGTGGACGGCGGCCTGACGTCCGAACTAGACTCCCTGCGACGCGGTCCTACGGAGATGGAGATGGAGCGAGCGCTGTCCCAGGAGTCCCGAAACATCCTCGAGTCTAACAAGTTCTCATCGAGGTCCACTGAAAACAGCAAAGGTTAGTTTTTGATCTTTTTTAGTTCTACCTAGTTGATCGAAATTTTACTAATTTTATTAAAAATTTATATTTTTGTATAAGAACATTAGTTCATAAATATATGAACATTTTCTTTCACAGCTATTATTAATAATTTTTTTTATAATTTTATCAAAAAATTAAATTTTTATTAAAAATTATAATTTTATTACGAAATTTGTAATTTTATTTAAAAATTTAATTCCACAAAAAAAATTAATTTTTTCTAATTTTAGAAAATTTGTAAAATTTTAATTACCATATTGACCAAAGTATATTTATGAATTGAAAGCAACGTAGTTTTCCCCTGACACTGTCGCGTTTCTCTGTTACGTCAAAAAAAAAACGTTCCTCTTTGTCAAAAAAAATTACGCTTGGAGATTAGGTTGTTAATTTTTTTTATTAATTCCATCATATGTCTTGGTAATTGCGGTTGTTGACGACGGATGATTATCTTTTAAGTAAACAAAATTTACAATTAATATTTCTGTTCAACTGTATCGTTAATGGATCATGATGAAAATTTTGAAAACTCTGAGCTGATATTGGCTAATAATTGTTCTATCCTATTCTGGCATGGCGCCTGCATGCTCAATAATCTTCTCTAATTGCTCAAATTATTCCTAAATTTCAACATCGATAATTAGCGTACTTTTAGGTTACTTTTAGGTTAAAGGTTAGAGTTTTAAAAGGTCCAAAGGTTAAAGTTTCGAAGCACGAACAATTGTAGCGGTTAGCAAGTTTAAAGCGCGAGCAACAAATTATAAGAGTTTGCAGTCTATATATACTATTAAAGTATTTAAAATAATTTAAAATATTCTCTGTAGAGATTATGTCGTTGCTGAGACACCAAGAGTTTCTTATAACTAGATGACTGCTGCTGTCGTTATTCCGTAGTGGCTTACAATTGCATATAACAAATTAAAAATTATAATTAATTAGTTAATTAGTGCTTATACAATTGCATTTATTGCATATATCTATCTGGTCAAAGTATGCGTGAGTCACGCGACTTTTTTTCTCCTACAGAACCAAGAAAACCTTTTAATTTATTTTCTTGCAGATTAATGTGTAATAAACAGAACGTTCTAAGTCAAAAATAAACTAAAGTTTTACGAATAGTATTAACTAATTTTTAACGTCGATGCTGTATAAAAATTATGAATATACGATGTAATAAGTATATCTAAAATAGATATAATGAATATTTTCACTGATTTCTGGCGGTTTGCTTTCATACTTTCATTTCTTATGACTTCAACTTATAAAAACTTTCCTTCCTATACTATTAAATTTTCTAGCTCGATGTACGTGAATGCTAAAAAATTATTTCCCACTGAAGAAACATTAATTAAAAAGTAAATGTCTCGTTTCATTATCACATTTTCAGCCTTTTTTCCTCTATAGTTCTATCTCTTCTTTTCTATTGTTGATATCTTCAAAATTTATCTCATTGCTGCAGCACCGAAAGATTCTTTTAAACAACAATTATCGTAATTTCAAAGTGCATTACTAGAGTGTTGATTCCGTGCAACATTCTCACATCATCACTCCATAGTGTCCATACAATTTTCACCTAATCTTCACTCATCACCTAATCTTCACTCATCACCTAATCTTCACTCATCACCTAATCTTCACTCATCACCTAATCTTCACTCGTCACCTAATCTTCACTCGTCACCTAATCTTCACTCGTCACCTAATCTTCACTCGTCACCTAATCTTTACTCGTCACCTTAGGATTGACCCTTTCACCAATTCCTAAGTGCATAGGTGAGCCCTAACCCTGTCACCTAGGATTGACACTTTCACCAATTCCTAAGTGCTTAGGTGAGCCCTAACCCTGTCACCTAGGATTGACCCTTTCACCAATTCCTAAGTGCATAGGTGAGCCCTAACCCTGTCACCTAGGATTGACCCTTTCACCAATTCCTAAGGGCATAGGTGAGCCTTAACCCTGTCTGCTAGGAATTGACCCTTTCATCAATTCCTAAGTAAACCCCTAAAATAGCTGTACCAATTTAACTTACAGTTATACCATCTGTTATCAAGTGAGTTTTTTAATATATGTGATACTTATATAGTCACCTACTTCTGTTTTAAAGGTGTCCGTTATGATACATTATGTTTAGCACACTATTTTACCTGTTGTGAACGAAGAAGTTCATGTCAAGTTTAAAACGGTGTCATATGATATACTTACTTGCCCAGTTGGTTAAAAACTTAGCGATGTTTTGCACAAACGGCTATTCAGGATTTTGTAATTAAACACACGAGTCATATTTCTGCAGAAATAAAATTTCATTAGTTGCTCACTAACGTTTTCTGATCCCCTCGCAAAAAAAAAATAATAATTTTTAGACTTCCACAGAAAATCGCTTAATTTGCAAATGGTCGTGAAATGACCAGCAGGTGCCTGCAGTCCCCTTCGCTAATTTTTCCAAAATTTTCCCCTTCGTCAACAATTCATTTTAATTTGATGGATTGTTGAAATTTGAAATCTAAGATTCCATATGAGAGAATGAGATCATATTTACATTCCACTCACCATTCAGGAATTTGTTTAATTCTGTTTCCGTTTTAAATCAAAAGTTCCACCCTCTTCACACACAAATCTATCGCATATCCACGTAATATAGACGCACCTTCAGTATTTCAGTGCTGTTCTCATTGTTCTTTTCTTAATTAATTATGTCCATCTAAGAACTCACGAGAGGTTTGAATTGCTGGCATAGATATATGTACTTAACCACAAGTTGAAGAATAGAGAAGATTAGTGAAGATTAGCGAAGATTAGTAAAGATTAATGAAGATTAGTGGAGATCAGTGAAGATTAGTGATGATTAGTGAAGATTAATGAAGATTAGTGAAGATTAGTGAAGATTAATGAAGATTAGTGGAGATTAGTAAAGATTAGTGAAGATTAGTGAAACTAATTTTCGGCCTGAAGATTAGTTTTAATGAGAGTGTAGATTGTGGAGCGTGAGCGTTTGTGGACGTTTGTTTACATTATTTGTGCAAGTCACGGCTCAAAAATATTTTGATTTCATAATGTAATACCACCGACTGATAAATTAATTTTTGAATGTAAAATGTGAGTTTTTAAAATAATACTTATTAATTTCTTAGAACTTATAACATAAACGGAAATCCGATTTCAAATTTTTCTGAATTTTTTGTATTTATAACTACATATATATACATGAAAATTAATTTCCATTAAAATGACATCTTGCACAAAAATGTATTGGCTATTGATCTAAATTTCGCTAATTGCCAGACTCAAATATGATTCTAAATCAAATTTCACTTTAATTTTGTTCTCATTCCAATACAAATCTAACTTTAATTCAGATCTCATTCCTATACAAATCTAACTTTAATTCAGATCTCATTCTAATTTAAATCTAACTTTAATTCATATCTCATTCTGATTCAAATCTCACTTTAATTTAGATCTCATTCTAATTCAAATCGCATTCTATTTCTAATCGCACTAAATAACTTATTCCATTTTAATGCTCCGCTGTTCAGCAAAACCTACTGTGTAACGCTGTTGGGAAGTTGGTATATATTGTGTGATTTTATTTATTTATGTTGGTCTTTGCAACGCATGTTTTTGGCTCACCACATTTGTGTTTATCAGCAGCTTCACAATTACAGTAAAAAAATTCGAGCGATTGTATGACAGTTAATAAGTTTTTCACTATGAAATGTAAGATTCAACTTATTAGAAGCGGGTCTAACATTAGAGCATCTGTAGGATGACGTTCATTTGGCTGTAACACGCACAGTATTTCGTTCACGTAATGCACACCAGCGCGGGGTGTATGGCACAAAAAATGTATAAAAGAAACTTTTTCGTGCGTGGCATGTATACATTCGCACCAAAATTATTTACTTAAACGGCTCAGAAAGGTTAATTGAGGGATTTTCCATTGATGAGATCTGTTGGAATTGATTCATTTACATGGGAGTTCTGTGATCGATGTTTAGTTAAAGTTTTGAGTGTTGAATTTGACAGGGTCTGATTCCGAGCCAGCAGTTCGAGAAAACATAATCAATAATCAACAACTGCAACAAGAATCACATTGGCAAAAACAGCACAAATCGCAGTGGCAAAAACAGCAAGAATTAGAGCGGCAAGTAATGACAAAACGAATCATCACCCAAACAAAAGTAACTTCTCAACAAAGATCTGAAGGGAATTTAATTCCCGCTGAAACAGTGATGCCTGTTCATCAAACGTACGAAAATGAACGAAAACAACGCAGTGCTTCAGCGGATGATATCCTAAAGCCTAGCAACTCTAACAGTGACTATTCCACACTCGGGAGGCTCAGGAAGAACATTAAAGAACTCAGTACAATGATAGACGACATGGACAACGAGGAGATGGAAAGACTCAATAAAAAATACTTGATACATGCGTCTGCAATACGACATGTTGACACACGAAGGGCATGCAGTGAGAACAACCTCCTAGAGCCTTCAGCTGACGAACGTGCGGTTCATCGCGAAGGTAGATTGCTTGCTTGCTATGGGTGGTCCTTTGAATTATTTGGCTTGCTTTTGTTAAAGTCTTTGACACCAGGTTTTGGTGGAGTGTGATCCTGAGATATTGCAAGTGCGTTCATATTGGCATGTGTATGCGTATACGAGACCTGACACTCGAGTTTTCTGTCAAAGTTCCTCCTTAGATTTGTTCGCAACTTTTCAGCGTGATTAATGAAGCTCGCTTTGGATCAAGGTTTAAAGTGATCCTAAAATTTTTTCAACTAGTGTAAAAAGCTTACGTAATCGGCAAAATGCTGATGAACTGTTTCTGAGGAAGGTTAGAAATAGAAATGTTTACTTTTCCAATTGCTAAATTTGAAATTAATTTTTTAAATAAAATAATTTACCAGGATTTTTTATGAATACCTTTTTCACATTAATTGATCTAAAGTGACTTCAGAGAAGCTATCTTAATATACGGTTTAGTTACAAAATAGGCTAAACTACTATATGCAATCCATCCGAAACGTGAAATAATTTTGAGTGAAACTTGTAAATAATAAAATAACGTTCGGTTTGAAATGTTGCGTCCAAATAAGTTAAGGTAAGATAAAGAGAGGGTGAAGGTCTCGTAGCGCCTACCTGCATATTCAGACGGCTCATTTGGGCGTGAAAATTTGTGATTCATCCCTAGTCCTGCCGTGACTGTGTCAGTCAACTCGTTTCGTTGAATCGTTCCCTGGCTTGGAGGTGGTGTTATCTGCTTGCAGTTTGGTTTCAAGTTCGATTTGTTTCTTTTGAACTTGAAAAGTTTCCGTAAAAATATTTGTGTTCATTTTACGGGCGAGTTACGCCTTGGTCTTAAAATAGCACAACACTTCCAATATTGCTAAGCTATGCATTTATTCTCTTGTAACTGCGATGACGCATAATGAGTGAAAAACTTATTGTGTTGAACCTCCGAGTGCCGTTTCATCACAATGAATTACTTGCATGCTTTCCATACAACAAATTTGTCATAATCGTAATGTTCAACGATTCTCTCACGCCAGAATAGTAAGTCGGAGATCATGCCAGCTCGGTAATTGAACAGAATCTATCACTATAAAACAGAAAACTCTGTGTTTATAGTAGTAGTGATTTAATGACCAATGTCTGGCTGGGGAGTTTTTTGGGGGGTCCAATCAGTGGGTGGCATTAATGGCCAATTAGTGGGTGGCAACTCCGGTAATTTTGCTTGAAACCAGTTGTTTTAATTTCGCACTTGCTATATTACATAGTGTATGGTGTTGGCTTTGTTCGGTTGCCGTTGGACTTTAACACGAATACGAAGTTTGATCCTTTCATTTAGTTATGGATCAATGAAGAAAATATAGTTAAATAAACTAGTATCGCGAAAATGCTAGAAAAATCGCGCGTTTTACGATCCTCATATTGGTCAAAATTTTCGTTCGCGATAAAAGTGATAAGACAAAGTTTGTATGATTTATCTTACTGTTCATTAATTAAAGATAATTAGCAAGGATAGCATTCCAAATTTCAGACTTGCATCTTATTTAGGAGGGAGTTATTGGTTGCCTTCATAGTTAAGAATAGCCATAGACAACTAACCTTGACGGCCTTAATTGATGCTCACTCTTAACGTTCTGATTGGCTTCCGATGCTCGTAGATTGGTACTGCAGATCTGTCGCTCACTTTTCTCTGCCCCGCAACGGTTAGTCCAAAGCCCCGTCCAAAGTTACGTACGGTACGTGTTTACTGAAGAAATTAACTCGTTATGTAGTCAGTTTAGCTTGGGAATTTGTTTACTTGTTTGATGAATTCGCCACCTCCAACATAGCGGGAGGTGAACTTGTTGCTCGCATCCCGCGTTCGGCGCCTCGGCGCTGCACAAAGGTTCTCTGTTCTCTTCAGCTATCCGCCTCCTATATACCGTAGCTCTCGACTTCCTACTGAATTGTAGTGCACATAATACAGAGGGCAATGTTATAATATCCGCCGATATAACATATTGCATAACTGCATAACATAACAAAACACTACATAACATAACATGACAAAACATGACACAGTATAACAAAACATATCATATCATAGTGATCTCGGCACTGAAAAATAGGCCGGCGTGACTACATAACATAACATGACAAAACATAACAAAACACAACACAGCATAACATAACATATGATATCATATCATAGTGATGTCGGCACTGAAAAATAGGCCTGGCGTGGCCTTTTAGATATTCTTGTACTTTTTGTGACTTGTTAGCAGGATATCTAAAAACTGACCTTTTGACAAAATATTTTCAAAACTGACGTTGCTTTGAAATAGCTATTAGACATCCTCTATAGGTCCGTAGTGTGCTAGGCATTTCAAGACTGAACAAATGATTCAAAACAAAATGACGAACATTACAAAAGTTTTCCAGGTTTAATATAATCTGTGAATCAAGGATTTGTAAAAAGTTCAGTAAGGTGAAAATTTCAAAAATTTTACAGAGCAGTTTTATTTAATAACAAATTTGTTGGCAAAATTTCGAAATTGTTATTACGGTAGTTTATGCATCGAGACCAAAATTCTGATTTTGCACAAATATTTACCTAGCAAACTTCTGAAAAATTCATCGTCGTATTAATATACGCATTTATTATCATTTTTAACCTCTCATTGCCATCATTGTAATTGATTATTTTCCATGCTCTTACTCATATCAATGAGCATTAGTTAACCCTTAAAAATTAAAAAAACTCTGTCTGCTTTTGCTAGAAATTTCAATTCATCATCAGCATGATTGTGTGTGAATATTGTACAACTACCCCTCATGCCTAATGCTTCATCCGTCTACTCGTCTACTCGACTCTGCCTTCCTACGATTCCTGGTAGAATGTTTGCTTGGAATGAAATTTTCTACTTCGCATGCAACCTTAATTTTTTCTATTTATCTCAATTCTTCGAATACTTTCATTCTATAACGACATTTTATTAATATTGTAGATGAACAAAATTTGGCCTACATTTTACAGGGGCCCGACTTTATTTGATAGTGTAGATGTGGCTTCTTACCTGTGAATATTTTTTATTCATGTTATAATAATATATATATTTATATTTTTTTCTGTTAAGGATGCTTCTACTGTTTGTAAAGTTGACCCATTATTCACTGAAGTCAAGCTGACTAATTCAGTCAGACTGCGATACGAATATCTTTTCAATAAATTCCAATGGTTTGACTTGCGAAATTATCTAGTATGTTTGGGTAATTATTAGGTAATTAAATTAATTAATGTAATTTATGATTCAAAATACTTACACAAATTTAATTTAAAAAATAAATAACCTAATGGTAGATTGAAATATAGTTATTATTTATAGTTATTAACGTGGAATAATTATGTTCTCAGGTCGAGACGGCCGTTCACTCTCCAATGGACATTACGAGTAAGTTCATTTGTATTAACACTCAAAAAAATCTGCATGAATGTCCATATAGCGATGTACTTTTTGCCCTCGTGTTGCTCATCCTGACCAATTTTGGCTAGGAAAAATGCGTATCGGTGCTACGTTCGTTGTCTGTTCGTCGTGTGGGTAAAAATCGTGTCAATATTTGGGCAATATAACCTACTCATTACTGTGAGGGCTGATTGCGCTCTTTGACGTAGCGCAGTCTTTGCGAAAGGTGCTTATTTGTTTAGGTTTTTTAACGTCAATTCCACTTTCATTTCACAATTACGTCGTGCATTATTGTTCTTATCGACTTATTTTCTTACTGAAAACAGAATTATTTAAACGTAACAAATCCCTAATTACTTCGTTGGGGAAAATAATGAGTTTAATTGTCGGAGCATAGAAACGTTCCTTTTAAACAGAGAATATTAACGGAAAAATCGAGTTTCCTTGCCACTTTCTACGTAGTATCAAAAATATCTATCACATTCACATCACATTAGTTAATACAAAGAAGTACTAGTAATATTAAAGAAATGTAAATGTAGTAAAGAAGAAATACTAGTGCAAAATAATTCCAGCAACAAAAAATATCAAGTTTGCAGTTACTGCAAACAAATAATAGAAAGTTTGAAGTTGCTACAAACGAATGATATCAAGTTTGAAGTTACTACAAACAAATGATAGCAAGTTTGGAGTTGCTACTAACAAATGATATCAAGTTTGGAGTTACTACTCATAAATTATAGCAAGTTTGAAGTTACTTCTCACAAACGATATCAAGTTTGGAGTTACTACTCACAAATGATAGCAACTTTGAAGTTACTTCTGACGAATGATATCAAGTTTGGAGTTACCACAAACAAACCAATTAATAATAATAATAACATGGAGTTACTACAAACAAACCTATTAATAATAATAACAAATTATGTTTAATAACAATAACATAGTTTAATAACAAATTATATGTTCTGGCAGCGACGACATGATCATCAACGACGAGAAGGGCGGTGAAGTACGTCGCATAGTCTGGCGTAACCGCTACGAGAAGACCTACGAGACTACAGACTCCTCCACCCCTACCGTGAGTGCCTTCCACGGTCCTGCCTTGCCTACTATAGTTACTTTAATTGTTATAGTTACTTTAATTGTTCTTCATGAGTCATTTGCCTACACAAATACATAATTTATTCATGAGTTGTCTGCAAGGACAAATAAAAGTTGAAATTGCTGCTCTTAGTTATTTCCTAGTCAAAATTTGCCTATACAAATACATAATTTATACACGAGTTGTTTGCATGGACAAATACAAGTTAAACTTGCTGCTCTTAAATATTTTCTAGTCAATATTTGCGGTCACCCAATTTCACTCACAGTTAGTAACAACCTATCATCAAATTAAGCTATTCTCGCACGCTGGTAACCTTTAAAACGCAGTATTTTTCCAAACTGGTTTCATGTTCCTGTTTAACTGATATTTTTCATACTTGTTTGTTAGGTACTTGGGCACTAGTTTCCTATCAGTTACTGAGTGAATATTTTTTCTATTGAAGTGAGTTAAAATTTTAAATTTTTCTGATTTAGATTCTGAAGTCTAATAAGAGATATTAGATGACTTATTATTAGAATAGTGGCTATCTGCTTGAGGTGGCCGGGTGGTTGAAATCAGTTGGAAAAATCTTATTTTTTGCCGGGTGGTTGAAATCAGTTGGAATTTTTGGATTTTTTTTTTTTTTGAACAGCCAAAAAAATGGAGCAGCGTGTTGGAGGGGCAAGAATCACAACTTTTTGAAAAAAATTCGGTTGGAAATGGCAAAATGGCCGGGTGATTACGAATTGGCTTCAAGCCAAGATGGACTAAATGAAATTGACACATTTCTATTATTATTATATATTAGAACCATATAGTATTATCATTTATTATTATCTACAAGTGAAGTCACGTCTACAGATCAGCATAGAGAAGGACGCACAAAACAGGCGCTACATGTCCTCTGATGTCACTGAGGCCAACACCATCAGTAGCCTCACCCGTCCTCACGTGCCTCCTCAGGTCAGGCTTGGGACTTGGTCAGGCTTTTTATCAGGCTTGGGACTTGGTCAGGCTTTTTATCAGGCTTGGGACTTGGTCAGGCTTTTTATCAGGCTTTTGGGACTTGGTCAGGCTTTTAATTATGCTAAATGTAACAATTTATTGCTTTGACCTGACCTCAGGCCAGGCTTTTCAAAGCCTGACCTGAGGCTTTATAAAATTATGCTAAAAGTAACAATTTATTGCATGTTGCATTTTTAATATTCATTTGAGGCCGGAATTTCATTTCTGAATTTTACTATGTTTCCATGTTAAATTCGAAATATCCCGACAAATTATGTGTATTAAAAGAATATTTCAGGTGAGTTCTGAGTCCATAATTTATAATACTTAATTAATAATGTTGTATACGTGAATAATGGTTTACGGCGAGACCGTAAACCATTCAATGTATCCCTGTGAGACGTCGTATTTTCATATAATTTAGTGATAGATTTATTGCGGCATTCAGACCAAGTTGCTATTATTGTGCTTAGAGTTTCATTTTAATGACTGGCATTAGAATATCTGCTTTTCCGTGAATGGGATTTAAGTTCTTAATTGCATTAACTAATTATTTTTAAAATTCAGCAATAAAACTATCGAATTCTTCTCAAGTCATGTACGGAAATTTATTTCGCACGTCCTTTTATATAAATATCAGTATTTTATTGCATGCTTTAAATTCAACAAAACGTCAGACAGATTACATCCATATGAGACATCTATTTCATTTCTAAATATTTTCTTTTGAATTCTTTCATCAATACGATCCTGTATGTGCATTCATTTTAGAATGAACCATCTGAATGTCTATGCTCCGGTCAAGAATGTTCCGAGTTCTCATTGTTACGAACGTACGGTTTATTAATTACCCTATTTACATCGATGATTTATCTCGCCTATGTAAACTCATCAAAACGACTCTGAATTCAATATTTAGGGAGCTCTTCTTTGAGAGTCTGTATCGTTTGAGAGTCGGTATCGTTTGATAACTCTTCTTTGAGAGTCTGTATCGTTTGAGAGTCGGTATCGTTCGATAACTCTTCTTTGAGAGTCTGTATCGTTTGAGAGTCGGTATCGTCCGATAACTCTTCTTTGAGAGTCGGTATCGTTTGATAACTCCTCTTTGAGAGTCTGTATCGTTTGAGAGTCGGTATCGTTTGATAACTCCTCTTTGCGTGTCTGCATCATTTGAACTCTTATTAGTGCAATAACAAAGTCTTGTAAATAAAAGTAAATAAAATTACGAATAAAATATTTAATTTCCGTTGTATGTATACGTACAAGGGTAATGCGTTGTATATTGGCTCTCTATTGCGCAGTGGTTTTAAGCCCGATACAAATGTGCATCAACGTGGCAGAAGCTTAAAGACATTCCTATAAATGATATTTTTTAAACCAGGAAATAATTAGTATTTGAGATTAACAGATACCCCTACATTTACCTAATACCTCTACGATTAACAGATACCTTAATGATTAACAAATGTTTTTAAGATTAAATACAAACCAATCCGCCATTCATACCATTACATATAACAGCAAGTCTCTGTGTAGTCAATTATACCGATTGCGCAATGAAACCGTAGAATTTTATTTCAAATCAAAAACTATAGGTCCACATCGCAAGGAGAATGCGCATCAATGTGGACTATATAGAACCTCATGATACACTGTTAGAAACAACGGCGAAAAAACGGTCCCACTGGCATTCTAGTGGCCGGTCGCCCCGTGAAAATAAACTCTTTCGCCGTTTTTATCAGATGTTTTACGGATTTCAAGTGTCAAATTAGAATAAAAACGGCGACACGGTGTTTCTTTTCACGTCCCGACCGGCCACTGAAACGCCCGTAATACCGTTAACGGAAATTTTTCTAACATTGTATATTTGCCACAAAAGACCATTTCCTTTACTCCCATTGACAGTGTTTCCAAACGATCACTCGAACTCGGGCTTACACAATTTTCATAGATCTTGCATAGATGCTGCTGTGTTTGACGACAAGATGTTTGTTTTTCCTTTACTGCCATTGACATTGTTTCCAAACGATCACTCGAGCTCGGGCTTACACAATTTTCATTGATCTTGCAAGGATCCTGTTGTGTTTGACGACAAGATGTTTGTTGTGCAGCGAGGCTCAGTGTCTCCCAAACAACTGACTTTGCAGTACGCAGTTTACTGGCCAGGAAGTCCTGGAGTGAGTCGTCTTCTGAATTACGCTTTCATTATCCTTGCATCCTCGTCAGCTTTTTAGCTTTTGCATTTTTTTAGAAAACCTGGCACAGAAAATTTATTCCATAAATTAGAGTCTCTCACTAGTTTCATGTAAAATTAAAACTATTGTATTGACACTAGCATCGTTGCATATACTCACCGTTTTTTCGTTTGGAAGTCAACCTGTGACTCCATTCGCGCCACGTAATGTAATCGACTAGTAGCTCTTCATGTGGTTGTAAATATTTTCATTTGAGCCTAGTCCTAGCATTTCCATAGAATCTTTCCCAAATAAAAGGCGGCAAGATGATCAAGCTGAAGATGTGCCCATTGTAAGTTAGGAACAAATTGACTTCTGAAGTAAACTAATTTTTTAATCAAGTGTAGCATAAACGGACAGTCGTGGCACGACTTATCTTTATGCCCTTCAGTTTGAATCTAGACCGCCTGCTCTCAGTTGACTCTCTTTAGAATAACATCAGCAGACATCATATAATACCTGAAGACCAATTTGCAATTACCGATGTTCCGTCAACGTAAACTTTTTAAAATGAAATCACGGCCATTTTTCGCTTGCGTTGTTGATACCGTATCAGCTTCTGAAAAGTAAGTATGAAGCTGCTGATACACTTCGTTAATTTCCAAAATCTTCATGACATCGACAGATTTGGACAACTCGGCAACCGCATTTGGGCGTGTACGTTGTAGACTACCACATATTTGTTGCGATTAAATACTTCTATATATAGTACGACCATAATGTGATGATGCACTCATCATGCTGTGGTGCGTGCAGTGATGAAAGTATTTGAGTCAAATTTAAGCAATTAGTTGATCGGTAAAGACGTCGTTAATGATATCTCGAATTGCATATATAGTTGTCATTACACGCAGTTTCAGTACATAAAACTCAATCATAATTTGCTTTGACTTCATGTAAAAATTCTCTTATGCTCATGTCCGATAAACGTTTGATTTGGGCTTCAAAGCTGCTTATCTTATATATTTTACATCATATTATATCACCCCACTGATTCAAGTAATTTTTTAGCCAATATCCCTGCGCTAATGTTGTGACCTTGCATTCTTTTATTCATGGTTGTTTATCTTATATTCTTTTCCGTTTTATTATATCACTTATATGGATTCAGTTCGAGACCTTTAATTTTAATTAATTTTAATTTTTATCCAATGTTCGGCAGCCACGGTTGTGATCTTTTCATCCGTCATTCATCACGCTTTGTTTCTTTGCAGTATCCTGGAACTCCATTCAGATCAATTAAATACCCGAAAACCTCCTTTTACATTTATTTCCTAAGGGAAATGTCCCGTGATAAAAGCAAATATTTCTATTAGTTCTTTAGCTGGACATGTTATGTATGTTTTATATAATCTTAATATATAGCATATGGTCCGAGAATAATCATCCAAAAATATTCCTATCGTACCAAAGTTTCTTGCCTAATAATAATCAATTTTTTATGACTTGAGATGTGGGTTGTCTATATATACTTTGTGTTGCCTTGATGTAAATAATTCTGATCGGTATTTTTATTATTATTACTATTATTAAAAAAATCTGATCGATATTTTTGTAACTTATACTATACATTATCTCTTACTTTACCATTGAATGATATTAGCACCTCATCTTGATAAGTTGATGTTTCTTCCGATAATAAAATTAATCCGGATCTATAACGAAACTATTGATACTTTTTTTAACATTGAAAGCGAAGCTGATCTTTACCTAGCTAAAATATTTTGAACGGTGGAATTGGCTAAACGTTCCATTTTTTATCCTACCGATCAATTTTTACCAGGATTCATTTTTTTCACGCCCCCAACAGTCATTCTTATCAATTTTTACCAGGATTCATTTTTTTCACGCCCCCAACAGTCATTCTTATAGTACTTGTGTCATTTTACTTCTAGTTGGCCCTGAAAAGGAATGTGAACGCGTAATAACTTGCGTATTTGATTACTTTTCCTTCATTTTTGTTCAAACCATAACTATTTAAGAGTATATATTCCCCCATTTCATCTTAAACTTAGAGGTCCAGGAGTATATATTCCCCCATTTCATCTTAAACTCAGAAGTCCAGGAGTATACGTATATTCCCCCATTTCATCTTAAACTTAGAGGTCCAGGAGTATATATTCCCCATTTCATCTTGAATCGATTGAATTCTACTAACTTGCTTCTAATGCTTCAAGTCCCAGGCTAAATAAGTCTAATACTGTACAATATTTGCCTAAGAGGCGTGTCAGTATAATTTTTACACCCCATAGTAATCCTAATTAGTCCTACTTTAGACCCCTGTAGCCAATAGTAAATTTATTCCTCGATCTGTGCTAGAATACAAATTCCATGCATGGGCGTGCTGTAGCATCTGGAATATTCTCTGAAACATAATACCGTGCTAATTAATTCTAAATTCTAGACCGATAGGTTACGAATATCCCGGCAATACCCGAATAGCTTAAATGTGAAAATGTAAATCAATTGTGAATTTTGAAGCGAGCTAACTTCAAACCAGTAACGTAATAGGAGTAATGGCATTCATTAACCATTAGCTTTGTGGGTTTGCTACTAACATCACTAATGGCCTTACAGATCTCGCCCGGAGGCCAGTCCTGGGCAGAGCCCGTGCCTCTGCCAACGCCCCCGCAAATTTCCCCTAACCGGGAGCCCGGAGTCGCCTACATATACAACTACGGTAGCCACGGAGGCTCAACTGTCCAGCCCCTGCCACCTCTGAATTACGTGGCTGTGGCACCCCCTACAGGCGACGGTGCTCCGTCACCCACGCCTTCTAACCCTACAGGCCAGCCCGTAATATATCACTATTCCTACCATTACACCATCCAGCCCGGGCAACCGCTCCCAGACGGAGCACACCCGCCTAGTTCCCCCCCTACTTTGCAGATTGCTCCCCCACCCGCCAGCGGGTACAGTGCCAACTCCACCAACGTCAACAAGACGACCATCAACGAGGTGCATCACCACACCACCAGCCGGGACACTAGGCATCACGTCACCACGAACAAAGTCATCCACGAACCACCGCTCGGGTACCTTGATGATGGCAAGCCTGACTATCCTGGTAATGGAAGACCTGGGTATCCAAGGGACGGACAGCCTGGGTATCCCAGGGACGGACAGCCTGGGTATCCCAGGGACGGACAGCCTGGGTATCCTAGGGACGGACAGCCTGGCTATCCTGGTGACAGAAAGCCTCCTGCTGATGGCAAACCAGGCTCATCCTCCATCAACTACTCAGTGAACTCTTCGACAAACTACGTAACAGAGACGCACCACCACCCCTTCCCAACAGGTCCAGGAGATAAGGGTCCTAGGGAACCCCCATACGACGACCGCGACCCTCCTCTTCGACCTAACGACCCCAGTCGCAACATTACGATCAACATCAATAAAACAACGACACATACGACTCGCACCACACGAGATGGCGACTACCCGTCGGGGGGCGATCAGCCCCTGACGTCGACGCCGTATCGTGGCCGTTCGCGCTCCCCGGACCGACGGTATCCTTCGGAGCCGAGGTATCCTTCGGGACCGTCAGACTCCCTGGAACGCGTGCGTAGGGTCAGGGAGCCGGGGTTGCCTTTCCCCGACACTTCCCCTGTACGGCCTGTGGGTGAACAGCGACTTCCACGCAGAGTCGATGACCTGCTTAACGAATTCCCCGTAAAGGTTAGTACGTTACTTATATGATTCCTATCGTAGCGTTACTATTTGAGTTACAATTTCTTGGAAAGGTAATTTACAAACCTTTTAACGAATTAAATTGAAAGGTGAGAATATACCAACCAATTCGCTTGTAAAAGGTGACGCGTTACTAAAAATTTTTGTTTCATTAGTACTGGGTTCGTTAGGAATGGTTATGCGGAATTGACTATGTGGTACTTAAAGAAATGAATTGAATTATATCTAAAAAAAAGTGCTGCAATTGATGCATTAATAATCTAATTAGATTTCTTTAGCCTGCAAACAGTAATAAAATCAAAAATTAATATATTAATATCAGTCCTCGCTGAGAGTAAAAGATTCCACATGCATTATCGGTGTTTCAGTACATTCATTCATTCACTCATAACAACGAGCAATTTGAACTCGACTTATTTAATTCTTGCATGCATCTTTTAAGAAAATTCATAGAAAAAGTTTTCATTTGTACCACGTCCACACATTACCGTTTGGGATTTATCTCTTCAGAATGGAGGGCCACACCGAACCGGTTACAATGCACACCCGGACTCTGAACCACTTCTGTCCACTCAGGTGAGTCAGGAATGTCTTGATTGTTGCGACATTTGTAAGTTGCTTGTACCGATGTTATAATAATTTTAATCATTTAGTTAGTTAGTTAATTAGTTAGTTAGTTTAGTTAGATAACAGCGCAAATTACATAGTAGCACGTTTTTCTTAATGTGTGACTATGTAATTCTTAAGTTACCGATCTTAAACCATGCTGCATGAAACAGAGAATTATGACTAGTGAATATATTATATTATTATACGGTGAGATTCTCGTGACGTCTGTCCAAAAAAAATGATAGGATTTCACATTAATTAAACGATACCTTTGACAGACCCGACATGTCCGGGATGAAATCATCATCCCGCCCCCCGAACGCAACGAAATCAACACCGTGAGTCCGGCCAAGCTGCGGGAGGAGCGCGAGAAGACCAAGAACATCGCGGGGCCCCCCGTGTACTACCCCCCAGGGCATGAGGCCTTCGCTGAGTCCATGCATGTGCGTTACATTTGTTATTGTGGATTTTATTAATATTACACATATTATTAGGGATTTTATTCCCTAATACAGAAATTATTATGGATTTTATTAGTATTACTCATATTATTAAGGATTTTATTCCCTATTACACATATTATTATGAATTTTATAACATTATACACATATTATTAAGGATTTTATTACATATTCATGTATAAGATATATGATCACATGATCATATTAGATTTATTATTATGGATTTTAAAACATATTCATGTATAACATATATGATCATATGATCACATTAGATTTATTATTATGGATTTTATAACATATTCATTTAAAAGATATATGATCATATGATCATATTAGATTTATTATTATGGATTTTATAACATATTCATGTATAACATATATGATCATATGATCACACTAGATTTATTATTATGGATTTTATAACATATTCATGTATAACATATATGATCATATGAACACATTAGATTTATTATTATGGATTTTATAACATATTCATGTATAACATATATGATCATATTAGATTTATTATTATGGGTTTTATATATATATTCATGTATTACATATATGATCATATGATCATATTACATTTATTTTTATGGATTTTATAACATATTACATATATTATAATGGATTTTTTATGAATCGATTGTAAGGAGCATTCGGTGCTGTTGAAAAATTAATGAAATAACTGTTTAGCCATATAGAAACAGTGTGATAAATCTTTCCTTTTGAATTTTTCTGAGATGACAAATTTTTCCAAATTTGGCATTCGCCGCATTAAATGCATGTGCTTTTTGTTTATTATTGTAGATATTTGAAAAACAAAGTTTTGCAGCGATTATAAAAAGAAACGTAATTTAGGTACGTAGAACAATGAGAAAAATGCGTATTGCGTCTTTTATTAGGTTGTTTCTTTTGGCAACTGCTATGAAAAAATTCAAGTTTTTGATCTTTATCTTAAAAAATCTTCATCAGTAATTTATATGCCCGAGCAAAAAATATAAATAAATAAGCTAGTCTATACTCTCGAGAAAAGATAATCGAAAAAATCATTATAACTTAAAAAATAAATAAATAACTTCAAAAATAAATAAATTGAATAAGAAAAGAGGAACATTATAAAAAAGAGCGTGCCAGTTCTTCGACCGTTCACAGCTGTGTTGATGTTTAGAAAGTGAGTCCTTATTTAGACAATATGACTTACTGTTTCTTCTGAGTGGTTTATGGGAATGTTATCCCAGTTTTTGTCTAACCCAAGCTGCTTCAACCGTTCACTGCTTGTGCTGTTTTTTAGAATGTGTGTCCTTATTTGGACATTATGACTTACTGTTTCTTCTGAGTGTTTGATGGGAATGTTGCCCCGTGCAGACGATGACGCTGAAGGTTAGAAAGTGAGTCCTAATTTGTACAATATGACTCCTTTTAATTTGTACAATATGACTCATTGTTTCTTCTGAGTGGTTGATGGTAATGTTGCCCCGTGCAGACGATGACGCTGAAGGTTAGAAAGTGTGTCCTTATTTCTACAATATGACTCATTGTTTCTTCTGAGTGTTTGATGGGAATGTTGCCCCGTGCAGACGATGACGCTGAGGGTTAGAAAGTGAGTCCTTATTTGTACAATATGACTCATTCTTTCTTCTGAGTGTTTGATGGTAATGTTGCCCCGTGCAGACGATGACGCTGAAGGTTAGAAAGTGAGTCCTTATTTGTACAATATGACTCATTATTTCTTCTGAGTGTTTGATGGGAATGTTGCCTCGTGCAGACGATGACGCTGAAGGAGGAAGGGCGTCGTGGCAAGGCGAAGTGGCGGCGGGAGGCGGCGTCAGGCTACAAGGAGAGCTCCTCGCACTCCGAGAGCAAGGGAGACATGAAGGTGGTGCCCCTGTGCCTGCCTCTCTGTGGGGGCTTTGCCTGCACCATCATGTAGAGTGGCCAGCATGTAGAGTGGTCATCATGTGGAGTGGCCACTATGTAGAGTGGTCAGCGTGTAGAGTGGCCATCATAGTGGTCGTCATCTGGAGTGGCCACTTTGTTGAGTGGTCGTCATGTGGAGTGCGAATGTAGAGTGGCCATCATGTGGAGTGATCGTCATGTGGAGTACGATCATGTAGAATGGCCATCGTGTAGAGTGGTCGTCATGTGGAGTGGTCGTCATGTAGATTGGCCACTATGTTGAGTGGTCGTCATGTGGAGTGCGATCATGGAGAGTGCGACGTGACCACCATGTAACCATCTTGAATAATCATTGCAGTATCATGTTATCTTGTCATCATGCCGAGGGCTTCCATGTAACCACCTTGAACTGTACCATCATGTAATCATGTCACCAAGCAACAATAAGATTTGATGGTGTAAGTTAACAGAATTATGTATTAATTAATATGTATTAATTAATTATGTATTGCTGTCTAACAGACGACCTTTGGACGGTCAACATGCAAATGTCTATCAAATAGAAGATGCTTATTAAGTTATATATATCATCATGCGACGTACGAGCGGAACGAAATTACATCGTCGTAGCAGAGGGTAAATTTTTCTGTCTGTCTTCCCTCAAATTAATAAAATTTTTATTAATTGAGTTCTTCTTGATGAACTCGTTTTATAAGGACAAAAAAAATTCAATGGTAATAAATAATTCGCGTCTAACATCTGTCTCATGCTTTGCAATTCTGTCCATTGTTCATCAATATTTTTGGTCTCTTGAATAAACGTTCAGGAATTAACACTTTATTTTGTATTTTTTTTTGTTGCTTTCTAAAAACTATGTTATTAATATATTAATATCTGAAATAAATTTTTCAGCAAAATTTTCAGCCTGTTTCCATCTCAAAAAAATTGTTCTTTTTTTAGAGTTTTTCATGAAGTATTTATTCTGTGAAACGATAGTGTAATGTTTCGTGAATTTTATCAACACTTTTTTCACGAAAAATAATTTTTACATTTTCATACTTATTCTTCTTCAGAATAAATTTATATATTTTCATATTTTGTTTCCGACTTGATATTCTAAATTGCCCAATACGGTTTAATTGGGTCAATTATTTATTATGATATTATTCCGTGTTCAAAGGAATTTACTCGATTAATAATTTTAGTAATTAAATATTACTGTTATCAATTAATAAATCATTTATGGATGTTGCAACCCTATAGTTAAGCCCGCCGGTGCTGTTTCTAACTCCTGTACATATTAAGCATTTGTCATAATCACTAAAGATATTGGTAGCACATTTAGCTCCCGATAATTGCGATTAATAATCAACTATAAATTTAAAACACTCGAGAAGAAAAAAACCTTTTGCTGATATAAATTCGATATTTCACTTAGCGATTAATAATCAACTATAAATTTAAAACAGAAAAAACCTTTTGCTGATATAAATTCGATATTTAACTTAGTACTCCTCCCTATTTACTTAATTTACACGAAAAATAGCTATAAAATTCAAATTTTTGAGAAAATGCCTTTATCCAGAGCTGCCTGTATTGATAAGCTGCTTGAATGTGCGCGCAAATATTGTCTTTCTGTATGTGTATAACGAATCTATCACGGTGCCTGAGAATCTAATTTACTATTCTAATTAATATCTTCGGCTTTTTGCCGTCATCACCTGGCTGCAAATCAATGCTTGTGGTTGGTAATAATTGTTATTACTTTAAAAGATTTGATCTTTTAATTAGCATGCGTGATTGAAACCGCGACTGTGTCACAAAAAAAAAAGTTTTTGCGGCCATTGGACTCAAACGTTTTTTCATCGAAAAGTCATTTTCGGTTTTTGGTTTGCTAGCCTTAGATGCTAAGTATAGTCAAGCATTTGAAAAGAATATAGTATATTAAATGCGTGCTTTAACTGCTTGAATAATGCTGTTGTTTGCGCCCTAACGTCAAGTGGATGTAAAGCTTGTCTGTCTCGTAAAATTTGTCGTCGTTCGGTGGTGGAATTTGTCGTCGTTCGGTGGAAGTGAATGTAAGTTTTGTACGTGGAACCGTTGTTTTTTCTGGAAAGCACATTGAACTTATAAAGGTTAATGTATTGAAAGGAAATTCCAGAGAAGAGAAAGGAACTCCTGTTTAGCTATGGATCCAGTTGCGAATGATCTAATAATCGAAACTTAAAATTAGTAGCAAAACGTTCGTTTTGATGAACTTCGTGTCTTGTCAGTGCCTAACAATATCTTAGTACTTAAGATTTAATGTGAATTAAATATCAATAATGGATATGTGTGTTCACGTGTTGGGTATCGCTAGTACTCAAGCCATTACGTGTGTAATTCAACGAATTTTTTCTATTACTTTTAATCTATGCCTTCTAATCTCGGAAATTAACTGAGCTGACTAACATGAAGCAGTGAGTACATCGTCAGTTTGAATTCGCGATGTATATCAAAGTGGGCAAAAATACAACATGTATTCTTACTTATCTAAATTTTTCTTATTAAATGCTCTTGAACATTTTCTACAAGACGGTGTTTTATATTAAACGTGCCTCGAATTTAAACAAATTATCGTGAAAAAGTAGACCGCATACTAGAATTTTTCTGACAAAGCTGAACGCGGTCAGAGTTTTTCAAACACTAGAATATTACTTCAGTGTTAAGGTATTCATTATATAATATTTGAGGTTGTTCATGATCGTTGTGTTTTATGGCTGAAGTTATTGATATTATTGAACAAAGCATGGGCTTCCTCTACACTCAGAGAACAATGAGTCATGTTGTCCAAGTAGTGACACACTCGTCGTGACACTGATAAGTTTTTTTTTTTTTTTTGGCGGGGCAAAATTTGACAGGGTCACCCACGCACTGGCAATAAATGCTTCACTATTCGAATAAAGGCTCACTCATTTCCCTGAGAGTAGATCTAAAGGACCGTGATCTTGCACATCTTGTTTATTGTTCAGCAGATAATAAATGTGTGCGTCAGTACGATGACTTGAATTAAATTACTACTTAATTTATGATGATCTACTACTTAATTGATGATGATCCAATTGATGAATATCTACGACACATACCTATACTTTTTGGGCGTAAAATTGCACTGGATTGAAATTTAACAATTATGTTGCTAGACTAACAACTTGATAATTTGTTATTCCTGAGTTTGAAGAAGCTCTTACTGAAAATTCGGATCCAGTGACAACATCTGCACACTTGCACCGCAATGCAGCGTTTCAGGAAGAACTATAATGTACTTTCGTAGCTTCTCTGTGTCAGCAGTGAATTTGATCAACATATTATGAAAAAGCGGCTCCTTCAGCGATTATCCTTGAAATTATTAATGACTGTAACGAAAAAAAATTTCAATCCAGTGTTGAAATCACTCGAACACCTATACTTCCAAATGACGATGTGTAAATTTTTTTATATATTATTGTTGAATAAGCAATTTGCGACTACAGCACTTAAATTAATACTTTAATGCCATAGCGTGCCTTCTAAATCCGAGCCCTAGCTTAGCCGCCAAATCCTGTATTCGTAAAATTAACTATGTTGTCTTCCACAAAAGTAGCCCAAGAGAATTGCTTCTTTATACTCGCCACCACTACTCGCCAGATGCGGATTTAAAACTCGTTTTTCTCCAGGCTTCTTTGTAATCGAAATCAAATATAGACTAAGAAATACATAAATTATTTGTTTTGTTATTTTTCCTTCAAAGTCCACGAAGCTTGAAAGCCCTTACCTAATATCTTGTTGAGTACATGGTTCCATACTTCTCACATCACTTATGTAAATCGCAGACAAATACCTACAAAATTGCAGCGTATCTTGATTGCGTAACTACCAACATTTGTAACTACCAACATTTGCGTTACTACCAACTTATCAAGGCACACATGGAACCCAGATTTTAAGATTACCGTACACCAAAATTTGAGTCAAATGCTAATTTTCAACGCGCTAAATTACCTTTCAAAAATAAATATCAAACGAATCTGGTGTAATTTTAAATATTCATACTTCGTCATACATTAGGAATCTTTTGTTTCAATGAATTATTGCATGCTTTCTATGATAGATATTGGTCATGCAGCGTTTAATTTTTATTGCTTGAAGTGTCTTGAAGGAAGAGTGGCTTTCGGGCAACTCATGACAACGCTGCCAGCGAGAGGTCAAGTTCAAAGATTCCACATACCGCCATCGAAAACCGGTTCCAGTTATGCTGGGTTGCAGCTGTTTTGTTAGCATTCAAGATTTCACTCAGGTATGGATTTTATGAAGTATTTGTTACCATTATAACAATTAACGTAATAACTGTTTAGTCATCCAGGAACAATGCGTTGAATATTTCCTTCTGAATTTTTCACAAAGAGATTTTGCGGTTGCCTCTCAGCAGGTTGCACAGTTGTTGCCATTCTAGAGTCGAGAACGATGCCTCGCTGCAGTATTGAGGTGAACGTAGTACAGTGAGGATGTCGGTGCTCTGTTGTGTAAACCTCTCGTTGCTTTTGAGGATTCATGTTCAAGGATTCAGAATATATCTCTACCCATGTGACAATGAAAAATAAATATAGAATTATAAACACTTAAGACTCAACTGAAATCTATATCATTGTTCACAAGGAAGCAGAAGTTCAGATAGAATGCCCTTCTTTTCCATAAAAGACCGTAAGATCATTTGGTGCCGAGTCCGGCACTCTTCGTTCGCTCATCCAGAATAGATTTCTTGTAGTTATATTATTAGGGTGTTTATCGTGCTTGGTTTTGCTTGATTCTACGTGTCATCACTTATTTCATTCATTCGTTTCTGGTGCGTAGAAGTTGCGTCATGAACACATGAAAAATCTATCAGAAAGTTTCGCAAACAACATTTCCTATTTAAGAAGCATGTCACTTGATCGGCTGATTTACTAGGTGTTATTAGAATCCGTCTCTACGTTATACGATGTTCATGTTGATCCATCAGTCAATTTTAGCCACTGATTAATATTTGTTTCAAGCATTGAACGCCATATGCTTGAGTTTAATAGGTATAGTCATCGCTTGATCGTGGGATTCGTAGGTGGCCCCCGTTTAGTTCGATGGAAACTTCGATCCTCGTTGAATTTTGCAGCTGGAGAGTTAGATCTAGATGGCAATGTTAATTTTCGACGCTTTGTACAGATCGCGCATAAAATTTAAAAGTAGTTCGATCCGATCCACCAATTCCTGAAGATTAATTATGAATTTATTTTTCATTTGGCGATTGTTCATTTTAGAAATCACAAGTCGCGCAGTCTTCTCTAGAATCACAAGTCTTCTCGAGTACATCTGCTCATGCACGGATATTATTCTTCGAAGTAGATGCATTCTTTAATTGTTCTTGCTTATTCACCTAAGGAACGATAAAACGTTGTAATCTTAACATTCGTTAAACAATTCTTACTAGGTACCATGTATGCAGTGATTTATTGGAATACTTCACAAGTTCACATCACCCATCAGCTTGTGACCTAGGGGCTCTGTCGAACCAAGACGCGACGCACATGCTCCTTTGAGCTACGATTAAAATAGTTTCTATAGATTAAAATAGTTAGTACGATTAAGAGAAGTCCTATTAATATTTGAATTCTTCTAACATATGTGTATTTGAACTGTGAAGATATATGAAATATACTTTAAGAGACTCAAGGTATTGCATAGTTTCAGACCTCAATGCCATGAAGCCATTAAAACTCTTGAAGCCCATTGAAGCGTCGTATGTTTATTTACTTTAATATTCGCTCTTGAGAGCTAATTAGGTCCTTGAGAGCGCGGCGAGCATACCGAGCCTGGGACTCTAGCAAGTGACCTCGACCCAACCATCCTCCCTTGTGGTATGTGCGGGCTGCTGTCGTGTTAGGGACTGGTGTGACTTGTTGATGAATATTGTGACTTATGATTCACTAGTATTATTTGTGGGTGACTAGTGTGACTTGTGACTAGTGTGACTAGTGACCTTGTGACACGAGACTAACATCACTCGTGTGACTTGTGATCAAAGAAACCTGCACGGTTTCTTTGATCAGACTACATTTCGGGTAAATAATGGGACTTGGAATTTACTATTGTGACTTGTGAGTTACTAGTGAGACTGATGAAGGGCCATAGCTTAAAAAGCTGCTGCGGGCTGTCATAGTCAGGCTAACTCAATGGCACTTGAGCGCTGATTCGTCCTTAAATCCCCCACATTAAACATCGCTTGCCACTGATATTAATTCGTGCGGAACCTGCGGGCTCCCACTTTACATTGAGCTAAATCGTCAACGTAGGACAGAGTTGAACTTTATTTATACGCCAGCTTCATGGCAAGTTTGAAAACATGTGAACCGAATACAAAAGAGAAGCGAAAATAAATTTTTGACACGTATTGATACAATTCATGATCCTAGAGTTGCCTGGAACGATGGATAATTCCTAATTTGTACAAATTGTTGTCAGATGATAAATTGCAAATTTTTTCGTATTCTCTGTAATTTTTGAGATTTGAAATTGTGAACAATAAAAATTAGCTCACTTCGTCTTAAAGACCCACCTTCATATGGCGAGTAAAGTTTAAACGTTGAGTTTGAGCGCTCGGAAACGCCGATGTATTAAAAAAACACACGGAGAGGGTTTTAATATAATTCACCGGGCTGAGAGACTGGCTCAATATAAGGTGGTAGCTCCTAAGAGTAGCGATAAGTTTTGCAGCTGTGCTAGTCCTTGTAAGGGCCGTCATCTGAGGAAATCTTAACAGATTCTTCATATGTTCATATATGTTCAGACTTGAAATGCCTAGCACCATATCAAACCCGGTGGAAGTCTAGTATAGCTATTGCAAACTATCGTCAGTCTTGAAAAGATCCGGTCAAATGACACGATTTTAGATCTTCTGTGAACAAGTCACGAAAAGTTCAAGAATCGGCGACAGGCCACATCAGTGTCTTAAACGCCGACATCACTAAGTTGTGTTGTTAACTCGTCCCTGTAATGCCGATCGCGCTATGCGGTCAAATCGCTATTGATAATCTTTCAACGCACTACATATCAGCGGTATATATATTTGATTTTCTAATTTACTATCATAAAATATCCCATTATACAACCTGTCGAAGGAGCGTCAACGTGAGTCTGTATCTTTTTTGTTGATTTCAAAGGAGGAATCGTGTGTTTACATTTGCGTTTGATTGAAGAGGTAGCGCTCGAGTCTCGCTCAACGGTTCGTGCTCGAAAATGTAAGCCCATTCGTTATTCGTTTCTCATCTTATTCATTCGCTGTTTACTCACGCCTTTCGTAACTCGCCTCAGATTAATGATATTATAATTTATTTTTTCTTGATTAATATAAAATTTGTCACTGTTGCTATGCTTCCAATATGCTTCTAATTCATTGTCAGTTATAATTATCTCCTCCGACTTCTCGATCACGACGCTCGTCTCTGCTGGCATTTTTACTCGCCGTAATTCAAGTAAAAAGAACCTGCTAAACTTACGTTGGTTTTCACGGCACTTCTCACGTTCGCAAGGAATAATCGCTTCCGGAAGTGTCAAATCAAGCTGATGGATGAATGACTCATTAAATGCGGTGAATGTTCTCTGGTACTTTATTGTTACTCCAGTAGGTATAAGATTATGACTGAGGGTATTATACGGTGGTCACTCCTAGAGATTATCTGATTATGATCCTTCCTGATTAACATAATGTGTTCACTATCATGTGTGAAAAGAGTATGAGGCCTTTCTGAAAGTATTATTATACAAATCGAATTAAGGGAGACAAAAAAATAATGTAAATCTCATCTCATATAAGTATGTAATGCGCGTGGGTTTGGCTCTGTCATGTGCATTAGAACTAACTTCCTTTCTAACAAAATAAATCAGCCAATGTGTAAGGCACGATGCGATATTCGCAGTTCATGGCTGTGGAAATAAGAAAAATGTTAGCGGTTGTCTGATAGGTGGCTGGAGCGGCTGGACAGCGGCGTTTAACCTCGTCTTACTTCTAACGGTTCCTCCGTAAGAGCGAACGGCTAAGACTGTACCGTTTTGTTATGTCATGTGTAAACCTTTATAGTCTTTACCTTTATATTTGTCCACTTGTTTCTGCTTTGGTTTTCTAACCACTTGTATTCTGCATTTCTAAATTGTTAGTATTACCTTTGCACTAAGCCTTTACGCCTGTGGATTTTTTTTCTATGTAACAGATCGCCGGATCGAGCCGACGCTTTAAATTAGGGTCCATCACTCGTGAAAGCTCGTGTGGTCGTCTGTATACAATCCGCGTGATGCTCAATGTTGATAAAAATAACGTCGTGTTCATGAATTTTATCATTTGACATCTTTATTAAAGTTTGAATACACGCGTTTTGATTTCGTGGAAGTTTGAATACACGCTAAACACACTATGCTTCGTTTAACTAACAGATGATAAATTTCGTTGTTGTTTCTAATTTTTTTCTTTTTTTGGTTTGGCGATCCAGAAGCTGAAATTATTAATCATTTCAGAACTTCCCCAATCTTTCTAACATTTAAATTATCCTAAAATTCTAATACAATCGTGAGCTTTTCCACATGGCTCCTTTATTGGCTTTCTCAGCTTGGCTAATTAGAAGCTGAAATTCTTAATCAGTTCAGAAACTTCCCCAATCCTTCTAACATTTAAATTATCCTAAAATTCTAATACAATCGTGAGCTTTTCCACATGGCTCCTTTATTGGCTTTCTCAGCTTGGCTAAATTTCAATACTAAAGTTTCCAAAGAGTTTATCAAAAATCTCTGGACAACAAGAAGTTTCTGCTAGTACAAAATATAATATAAGCAAATAAATCAATAATTCAAAGATATAAGTAGAAGTTGACAAATTTTTTCAGTTAATAAATTATGAACAAATAAATATAAGCGCGAAACTAAATTTCCAAAGTATTCGGTCCTACGGCAAGTATGAATTGAATGCAAGATTTGGACTGACAGGTAAACTACGGTGAAAAAAGGGACTGAAGGTCGGAACTAAAATTTACAAAAAGCCTTTATGAAATGGCGATCGTTAGTAGTTTTATGCGATGTAGAAACAATAAGTAACAAGTAGGTACGTGACAAATAAGTACGTCTGTCTATATAGCTCGCCGCAGTAGACGAGTGCGCCGCGGGCCATCACGTATACGTGGCGTCGCGCGCTTAATTGTACGAACTCTTCATACATTCTTTGGAATGTAGAAGGTGAAACTGCACGGTTTCTTTGAGTTTTCTGGAAAATAAAAAATTTTCATCGTGATAAACTTGTTTACACACCAACAGTTTTAGAATATTGTCCCATCCGGATGTGAATTTTGGCGTTTTCTAGCAGGAAATTAGCTTGCTAATTTTAATTCATGATTTTATAACTTATCAAGGGTTGGTAGAATTAACGATATCTTTACTGTGACGCATACACTATTATTCTCCGCTTGTGACAATACGAATGATACAACACATATATGTACGAAAGTCAGAAATATGTATATATAACGACCCGGAACTCATCATATGTGTTCTTTATCAGCGCTATATAAAGGTGCATCTATCGATTACTTCCCCACCAGTCGTTATTATAATCTCGATCTGCTCACACTTTCCCTTGTGTTGCATTAACGTTATTAACGCACGCACGCACGAAAGTTGGTTGTTCAGGTACAGTTGAGACGAGCGTATGATGCGTGGTTCGTGTCATGTATGCGCTTCGTTAGCTTAGTGACAACTGCGTGTCGAATAGAGTGTAAATTATACACCATTTCTCACTCAAAAATTAATTATTTGTTTTGTTCTTTTCGGTTATCGAGAATCCTTGACCAAGACGTTACATGGCACCAAAATTCAGCTAGTCTGTCGTGTCTACATTCTTCGGTGAACTGCCAGTAAAATGTTTCGCAGCAGCTACCATCTCTCGCAGTTTGAAGTCTGAATTATTTTTATTCTTATTTCGTTCATTTGTTGTTGGTTTTCTTAAATTTCCCGTTATTTTCACTCGTCATTGTTTTTAAAAGCCCCCTCTCACGCATTTAATACTGCACGCACGACCGCTTCTTTATTGCTATCTTCACCTACGTACTCGAACTGTAGTTAATAGACCGTTTGGTCGCTGAGGATGCAACATAACTCGCGTGATACATTCACATTAGACGTATCAACGTCAAATTTTGTTGACGTTCATGATTTGTTTGCCATCAATACCGCCTGAAGAAGTAATTGTCTAATTTTGAAAGTTAGTTGCTAGATCGCATCATCGCAGCAAACTCATCAAGCGAGCACCGTACTTTTCATTTTCCAAACAAAAATACGAAGTTTCGATCTTCAGAAGATTTTCTCTGACTAGGCCATATAATATAAATTACATGCAACTTCGCAATTTTTTTTAAATGGTTACATTACTTGGGTCAATTGATATTATTAATAATATAATAATAAAAGTATAATAATATTAACATTTACAAGGTGTGACGTGAGTGGCGCGAGTAAGAAAGTTTATACAGCTGTAATAATCGACGGTAACGAAAGGCTTCCACTGTTTGTAAAATGCTCGAAAAGTATACTTTACTCTAGATTTCTTTAATAGAAGGCATTATACAAGTTCTCAAAACATATATCCATGGGGAAGTTTTACGTACTTTCGATTATTGTATTTATGATGACATATACATATATCACTCACTTCTGTCAACGATTTTGGTGCTGGTCCGTTTGCATTGAATAATTTGTTATAAAATTACAGTGCTAAACTATGTATACGACATGAATTACGACGCAAAATGAATAATACGCATAAAAGGGTTTTTAGTTTATTCGATGTTCCGTTGCTGTAAAACAGGTTGGCCATTTATAAATTAAAATTATCGGTCCTTTCATGGCCCTCTATCATTTACGATGTTCAGTCTCAAACAAGCAAAAATCGTGTCTGTTTTCTTTTCAAGTTCAGAGAATCAATTTCAAAAATTATTTGAGTTTCTATTGGATGGACATACAATGTATGAATCTTCTCTATTTCAGACGCACACTCGAATAACGAATTATCTTTTACCCATTTCGACATTCCTACTGCTAAATACTATTTTTATTGCCTCCATTTTATATTTTTCGACATTTTACAAGGTACTTCTTTTGATGATCATTGATAAACCATAACTTATTGATCATTAACCGAGCATAACTTGGACAGTCTCGTGCTTCGGTCGACCGGCATTTCACTACGAATTCTGCGTCTTGAATATCATGAATTGGTGAGTGAATTCCTCTAATACATTTTTTTAGAATTGCTTATTAGTCATTCGTGTAACAGGTTTCTTCTCGAAAACCTTCATTGCAATTCGTGTATAACACGTTTCTTCTAGTATTGCCGTATAGCAATTCGTGTAACAGGTTTCTTCCAGAATACCTTTATTGCAATTCGTGTAACGTTTCTTCTAGTACTACCGTATAGCTAGCTATTCGTGTAACTGCTATATAACTGACATATAATTCGTGCATTGCGCTTTCTTTAGAATTACCGTATCACTAGGTATACAGCTCAGGTCTGCCGTGCGGGCAAGGAAATATTTGAAAATCATAGGCTAAAGCATCAATGTCCTCGCAGAGTATACTATAGAGTTTAGATGAACGATGAATAATAAAATAAACGACGCGAAACACTAAACTCACCACGAAAATATAAGACATTTTTGTCAATTACTCTTACTCTTTACTATATCATAAGAACATAATTTGAGAATTTTTTAACGATTAAAATCAATATGAGAACTCACTACGTCTGAGATAAAATAACATATCATTTTGTCGTAGAGTGGAGACCCGCACCCCAGCTATGACGTCATCACTGCACCAGATCGTCGCAAACAGCCTGTGGTTTGCGTTCGATGCTCTGGACCAACACAAGCTTGGCGTCGTTGACAAAAGCAGGCTTAAGGTGGGTGTTTTTGCCTATATTTTTTATAATATATAATATGATATAAATATAATACATTATAGTATAATATGTAAGCCACTAGACTTAAAGTTCAGTTAGAGATAACCTTCAGGTAAATAATACTTGTGAAATTCTTTGTGTGAAAAATAGCTAAGAAATCATGTCTTTGCATTATTTAGTTTTAATGAAGTTATTGGTTATGCAATTAACTGTTGAACACGACTTACTGTTTATGTACCAGATCACTTGAGTACCGAATATATACGGTCGATTTCTCTCTTCTACGGTCTCTCTTTTCGACGTTTAAATGAAACTTAATATTCTAACCATCGTGTCTGCCGCTGTTGAATTAAACTGCTGAAGTCTATAATGCGCAGAATTTTTATGTTAAATATATTGGATTTAATCATTCTAACAATCGCTACAACTGAATAACAAATAACTCATATGACAAATGCATAAGTTTTTCTTCATTAAAAAAATGCCATCTGCCTTATATTACGTCACTACGTGGACAATGCGTTACAAAAAATCCTTGCACGCCTTAAATGTCAATCTCGAGATGAGGGTTGAGCCACCTGTTCATGGCAAGCGTATATCAACTGACTAAGGGCAATAAATAATCGAAACTGGTTTATACCGAAAAATTATATCAGCTCACAGACCAAACTTTAAAAAGATATATCAACCGCATTACATATTGTGCGTAACGTGCTCATGCAGTGTACAATTAAATTACGAATTTTGAATTTATATTACTAGCCTTAAATTTGGGTTTGATCCAGGCTTTGAAAGTTTATATTGGAGTATTTTTTTCAACTTGAGCTTAGATAGGAAAGCATAAGTGACGGCTGGTCACGCGTGTCAGACCCACCATTGTTATTCAAGTGAGTCAGGCTTAGAGAAGACAGGACGCGGCGTTCTGTCCATGGGCCATAGTAAAGCAAGCAGGATATTCAGCACAGGAAGAGATCATTGTACTTCAATTGTTGTACTCAACCGCCTCTCAAACTCTGGCCCTCTACCCAGACTTGTGAACTTTGCTTTAATTGTGCGTGTGTGCGTTCAAAGCGACTTCGTATTCTAATTTGTGAAATTGCGAGAAGTAAATAACACTTCTAATTTATGGTCCAAGTGTGTTATGGCCTTGGACCATAAAATTGGACTAGTGTTATGGTCCAAGTATCCTAGAAATTAATCGTAATGTTGTAAAGAAACCGCAGCTCCTAATGTTGTTTAAACACAACATTAGTAATTAATATTCGTTAGATTATTTATTAACCCAAAAAGCCAGCTCTACGTATAAACACGCTGCATAGTTCCATCTATTGCCAGTGTTTACTCACTAAGTTACACCTCCTCATTTAATATGCAGTCGAAATCTATTTTGTATATATTAGACTACATAAACTTCTGTCAAATAATAATCTATTCTCTCCCTTTTTATATTTTGTGAAAATTATTATTATGTTGTTTATCATTACACCTACCACCTATTGCTATTAAGAGGAAACTATGACCAAAAAATTAGACACATATTAGCTAACTAAAGAGAATCTGTATACATTCCTTTTATGAATGTATACAAATGTGCAACTTCTTTCATGATAATAATGAAGTTTATAGACTACGATGACCAAACTATATATATGACCATAAAACTAGACATATTCAAGCTAACTAAACAGTCATGAACAATAATGAAGTTTATAGACTACCGATGACCAAACTATGACCAAAAAACTAGAAATATTCAAGCTCACTAAACAGTTATGGTAATAATGAAGTTTATTGAGTTACCGATGACCAAACTATGACCAAAAAACTAGAAATATTCAAGCTAACTAAACACTCATGATAATAATGAAGTGTATTGAGTACCGACGACCAAAAGTCTATAGAGTACCGATGACCAAAATAACTAGATAGTAGATATATTCAAGATAATTAAACAGTCATGATAATAATGAAGTGTATTGAGTACCGACGACCAAAAGTTTATAGAGTACCGATGACCAAAATAACTAGATATATTCAAGGTAACTAAACACTCATGACAATAATGAAGTTAATTGAGTTACCGATGGCTTGTGGTGGCAGGAGCTGACGCGGCAGATAGGCGACGCCCTGCACCTGGAGCGCGCCGTCGAGGGCTGCCTGGCCGACTACCGTAGCACTGATACGCTCAACTTCGACCAGTACCTCCACTTCCTCGAGTATGAGGTGAGTGTGATGAGTGTGAGGTGATTATGATGAGCGTGAGGTGATTATGAGGTGATTATGATGAGTGTGAGGTGATTATGATGAGTGTGAGGTGATTATGATGAGTGTGAGGTGAGAGGTGATCATGATGAGTGTGAGGTGACTATGAGGTGATCACGATGAGTGTGAGGTGATTATGATGAGTGTGAGGTGATTATGATGAGTGTGAGGTGATTATGATGAGTGTGAGGTGACTATGATGAGTGTGAAGTAATTATGAATGAGTGTGAGGTGACTATGAGGTGATTACGATGAGTGTGAGGTGACTATGAGGTGATTATGATGAGTGTGAAGTGATTATGAATGAGTGTGAGGTGACTATGAGGTGATTACAATGAGTGTGAGGTGACTATGAGGTGATTACGATGAGTGTGAGGTGACTATGAGGTGATTATGATGAGTGTGAGGTGACTATGGTAAGTGTGAGGTGATTGTAATGAGTGTGAGGTGATTATGATGAGTGTGAGGTGATTATGAGGTAATCATGATGAGTGTGATGTGATTATGATGAGTGCGAGGTGACTATGAGGTGATTATGATGAGTGTGAGGTGATTATGATGAGTGTGAGGTGATTATGATGAGTGTGAGGTGATTATGATGAGTGTGAGGTGATTATGATGATGAGTGTGAGGTGATTATGAGGTGATCATGATGAGTGTGAGGTGACTATGAGGTGATAATGATGAGTGTGAGGTGATTATGATGAGTGTGAGGTGATTATGAGGTAATCATGATGAGTGTGATGTGATTATGATGAGTGCGAGGTGACTATGAGGTGATCATGATAAGTGTGAGGTGATCATGATGAGTGTGAGGTGATTATGATGAGTGTGAGGTGACTATGAGGTGATCATGATGAGTGTGAGGTGACTATGAGGTGATCATGTGATTATGATGAGTGTGAGGTGATTATGATGAGTGTGAGGTGATCATGATGAGTGTGAGGTGATCATGACGAGTATGAGGTGATTATGATGAGTGTGAGGTGATTATAAAGTGATCATGATGAGTTTGACGTAATCATGAAGGGATCATGATGAGTTTGGGGTGATTATGATGAGTGCGAGGTGATTATGAGATGAGCATGATGAGTGTGAGGTGATCATGAGATGATCATGAGATAATCATGATGAGTGTGAGGTGAGACGTTTTAAATGTTAGTTTACACCGTTGCGAGATGGTTGTTTAACCCTACCTAACCTGCACAGGGCTCAAAAAGGTATTTTAAATATTAGCTTACACTGTTCCAGCATGGTTATTTAAGCCTACCTAACCTGCACAGGGTTCAAAAGGGCGTTTTAAATAGTTTACATCGTTGCGGCACGATTATTTAACCCTACCTAACCTACACAGTGCTCTAAGAGGCGTTTTAAATATTAGTTTACACCGATGCGGCAAGGTTATTTGACCCTACCTAACCTGCACAGGGCTCAAAAATGTATTTTAAATGTTAGTTTACACCGTTACGAGATGGTAGCTTGACCCTACCAAACGTGCACAGGTTTTCTCGGACGTGTGCTCGGCTGACACGCCCTACAGCAGCATGGAGCGCCACCACGCTGCCCTGGACGCCCTCATGTGGGAGGTGGGGCGGCACTCCCTCGCCCCACGCTTCCCCTCCCTCCTCTCGCCCCCCGAAACCTACAAGCTCTTCAGGGTCTTCTGTTTGCTAGCTGACAGGATCTCCATGGGCGGGGACCTGCAGCAGGTAATCGGTTATTTTTTAACTATAATATATAATTATTATAATTATATTATAATTTTTAATTATATTATAATTTTGTAACTAAAGAGGACATTAATCTTCTTGATTAATGTCCTCTTCATGTAATCTTGTTTGTGGTTACCCATGCATGATTGCCGGTTTCAATTAATTCTCAAATCATGTCTCTGAACAGTGAGCGTTTCACTTTCTTTAATTGTTTAAATCAAACAAGTTAGCTGCAAATGATCGAGTCACTTCATCATTGCCTTTTTAAATACTTTTCCGTCTGTCGTGGCATCATGTATCGGTTGAATATTTCAATACGTCCAAGTACTTCCGTTGTTAGAAAATTTTGCTTTCTTATTAATATATTGGTTTCCTATTAATTTGGAATTGGACAGATTTTATTTATCTTACCTCTGCATTGTAAGACATCTGTTATTTGCGGAAGGTTTCGCTACGTCGGTGTGAGGTGTGCGAAGTGTGTCGCCAGCTGGTGGAGGGGCTCGGTCGTGACTGGGACTGGAACGACTGGCAGATGGTGTCTGGTTCCATCAGCACCTTCTCCCTGCCCGTCTTCCTCACCTTCATCGAGGGAAGGTATGGAGAGAACACCGAACCTTCGGCGCTCTCCGAAGCCGTCGAGTCGCTCTTCAGGATGTTCGTTGGCCAGGCCATCTTCCAGGTAAAATATACTATCTTTAATGTGCTAATAACGAGTTACACTTGTTGAAATGAGTCTACAATTCATCTATATAAAAAGTAGTTAAGTCACGGTTCTTCGATCATTAATTACTAATCATTTAACGATCATCAGGGCCGAGCCTACCAGCGAATCACTCGTGCGGGTGGTTGGTTGCGACGTGATATCGAGGTGACTCCTTGGTGTATCAGAGCGTCCGGCGAGGTCGCGGAAGAACTCACCACGGATGATGTTAAGAGCCACACAGCATCTCCTGGCAGACTTACTGCAGCAGTAGGTCGGTCGCTCACCCTGGGGCGTAACGCAGTGGGGGCCATGCGCACAGGAGTTACTGAAGTGGTGGAAAGGTCCCGAACTCTAACCCGCAGTGGCTCCCCGGCGCCGTCCACCAAGTCCGAACACAAGACGAACGATTCCAGTGGAAAACGTGGGCTTTCTTTAGGTCGTTGGGGTTCAGCGTCAGGTATTAACAGCAAAAAAAGGAACGCTGATCACAAAGATTCCGCCAGTTTAGGAGGTCGGGAATCCCCTGTCCCTCACGCGGAGGCACGGCGCAGCCAGACTTTGGACCGAGCCACTTTGCGGAGTGCCAAGAGCTCCGCCGCCCTCGGGTCCAGTCCTTCCCCTAATAGAACTGCTGGGGGTAAGACTCTGTCGCCAAGGCCTGCGAAAGAAAGCACTAAAGGAATCATCGGCGGTGTCATTGGGCGGGTCTGGAAATTGGACATTACGCCTGAGACGGAGGTGACGTCACTCAAAGATTCCGCCTCTGGAAAGCCTTGCAAAATATCCATCGTCAATACGCCTACAGCGCGACCAATCGTACTTGCTGCGCAAGATCATAAGTGAGTCTTTAATCAGAATGGGATGAGAGAATTAGTGATTATTTTTAATATAAATTTATATGCAAGTGCATTAACTCTTATTAGAGGTTTCGGCTAACTGCCTTTTTTATTGATAAGAAATGTGTCATAGTAGAATTATTGGAATGAATCATACCTGATTAAAAATTTAATCCTGAGTTATAGTTCACACGACGACGATGAGTCGAATTTTTTTAGATTTAATAATTACTCGTTACTGTTTCAGAAGTATACTCTCAAAATGATTCTCGATTAAAATTTATTTATTAATCATCTGCTTTCTTTGCATGAGCTCGCTTCTTTCATTTCAGCTGCGTGCTCCCAAAATCTTGATTAACTTTGCCGAATCAATTCTCTATCCAATAATATTGTACTTCTAAAGTGCTGGATGCACAGATGTGTTGCAATGATGCACCGGAAAGTATTTTTAGAATTTGTTTGACCGGAAACGCAATGAAACTCGATTTACTTTTCAATTTCTTTTTATATTCAGCGCCATCGTGTCACAATAAACTCGTGTTCATCATTAGCATTCGTTAAAGCTTTTAATATTTTTGGTAGGAGCAAAGCAAGGCTCATGGCTGCTCTGCAAGAAGCCATCCTCCACTGCAAAGATGCTATGCCGTATCAGGTTTGTAATGTCCGATGAAACTTTATGGATCAAAGTGTTCAACTTGGAATTGTGGTCGAAAGTTTATTAGTCGTTGTATCGCAAATATTGTGATTGTTTAGTTTTAGTTGTTTAGTAACTCTGTTCAGTCAAATATGATTGTTTTCGTCTAAATAACTGATCTAAACCCAATATATAAACCCTACCCATTTATATCCCTAAAATATTGTTTTTTTTTAGCTTGGGAGCTCTTTTTGCATTTGGTTAAACATTTCTACCTTGTATTAAGTCTGAGCGTTATCTACACTCAATTGATGCTCTCAATTTAGTATAAATTTTATCCAACTTTTATCCTGATCATCATTACCAAGCGGTCTCTACATTTAGTTTATCCTTATAGCGGTTTATCATTTAGTTTATCATTAGCGGTTTATCATTTAGCTTATCATTTAGTTTATCATTAGCGGTTTATCATTTAGTGATCAATTTAGTTTATCATTATATATATTTGAAGATGAGCGTCTCTGTGAGCCGTCGTGAGGAGGAGGCAGAGGAGGAGCTGAGGGCTTGTGAGGAGCGCATCAGGAGGTCTTCTCAGGCCGACATCATCGAGCAGACGCAGGCTGAGCTCGCAGCTGAGAGAACCGTGAGCAAACTGCGCGATTTTGAGTAGTACAGTGGCAGGGATTTTTAGAACGTTTCGAGTGTATTATAAAGATTCAAATAGTTAAAATCATTTCGTAAACTATATATAAATATCGTCAATTGAATTATAATTGTTTACTACTTAGAGAACCGTGGTAAACCTGCCTGACTTGCGCGATTTTGTATAGTTCAGTGGGAGAGATTTTTAGAACATTTCGAATGTATAGTAAAGATGTAAATAATTAAGATCATTACTACTTACGTTTTGATTGTATTATAAAGATGTAAATAATTAGGATCATTACTACCTAGACAACCGTGATTAACCTGCCTGACTTTCACAATTTTGAGTAGTACAGTGGCAGGGATTTTTAGAACGTTTCGAGTGTATAGTAAAGATTTAAATAATTAAGATCATTTCGTAAACTGTATATAAATATCGTCAATCGAATTATAATTGTTTACTACTTAGAGAACCGTGAGCACACCGCGTGTCTGGCACAATTTTGTGTATTTTAGTGGCAGGGATTTTTTTTGCGTTCCGGTACGCTTCTTATGTTATAAATAACAGTGATCATTGCTGCTTAGAGAACCGTGAGAAAACTGCGGGACTTGCACAATTTTGAGTAGTTCAGTGGCAGGGATTTTTAGAATGTTTCGAGTGTATTATAAAGATGTAAATAATTGGGATCATTACCACTTAGAGAACCGTAATAAAACTGCGTAGTATCTGGAACAATTTTATATTGTTCAATGGCAGGGATTTTTTGGAGTTTCGGTTTGCTTCTTATGTTAAAAATACAATAGTGATCATTGCTGCTTAGAGAACTGTGAGCAACTTTACAGATTTTGTGTAGTTCAGTGGCTGGAATTGTTTTGACTGATTTCTATTCAGTTTCAGTTATAAATAATTATTATCGAATGTTATTGTTGTTTTTGTGCCTAATTTTATTTCAGTTCAATGGTTCTACTGAGTTTCTATTTGAGTTATGCAGCTGTTGAATAATGACTTAGATGCAGCAAAATTGCTATTAAGAGATCATTGAAGAAAACTTTGTATGGCTACATTGGCAAACGAAAGATTCTGTTCACCTTTCCATATTTGATGAAAAACTTCATGGTTCCATTGGTATCTTTGGTATCATGTATTCCAAGATAACAGACTTGGCTGTATTTTTAAAACTCGCTTATGTACCTACACGTGCGTCTCAAGTACATGTAACGCTAATTTCTCGTCTGTGATTATATATAATCATGGCTTTATCTTGAAAAACCGTCAATGATTGGCTAGCGGATTTTTGAACCTCTATTCTCAGCTCATTTTCTCATTTATGGAAAAAAGGCGCTATTGTGCTCGTCATGTCCGTCCGTCTGTCTGTCTATGACTTCACGTTTTCGTCGATTTTGAGAAAATGCGCTCTCTGTCACTCACTGTAGTAAGTACTGAGTTATATTTTTCAGCAATTTTTAAAGTGCGATTCCTAGCTGATAAACTGGCGATGGACGCAACATTTGAAATTATGAGCTTGAGATCAAACTAACTGGGTTCAGTTGGCTGCTGCTCGCTGCAAGCTTTTTTAGAACTTTTAACTCTTACTCGAATCGTACTTGGAAATAAACATAATTATTTCATCCGTGTCGTAGTCTCATTTCTATTCATTCATCACTGCAATTGTAAAAGTTTACACAGATGTGTTAGTCTGTTGCCTGCCATTCATCCTCTGTTACTGTAATGCATTTTTGTGATTTCAATTCCGTTTCAGTTTTTACAGGTTTCAACTAAACTTAATATTTTGAATCATCAAAAAAAGCGATTAGCTAAGTTTAAACTAAAGTTATAAATTAATTACTCTTTCAAATTTCAGTTGACGACATAATAAATTTGTTGCACAGCAAAAGTTTCTTTACTCGTTCGCGTCAATTGAGGTATAAAAAATTTCAGAGCCATTCACCCACGTTGAATGAATACTTAGATCACTTAACAGATTCAATTTGGCACTGAAATTTTAACATTGCTTTTTATATTCATGATATTATAAATGTTTCTCAGTATATTTATGCTGTAATTAATAACCGTCATCATTTTAATGACGCCATTTATAATTTTCACTACATTTATGATGTTATTAAAATTTTTGACCATCGTTACGATATCAGTAATATTGCTCACCATCTTGATTATGCCTTTACAATTTCTTATTATATTTATGATATCATTAATGTTGGTCATCATCCTGATGACGTCAATGATATTCATCACTATCATTATGATATCACTGATATAACTCACCATCCTGATGACTTCAATGATATTCATCACTATCATTATGATATCACTGATATAACTCACTATCCTGATGACATCAATGATATTCATCACTATCATTATGATATCACTGATATAACTCACNGGTGCGTGTACTATTCGTCAGCAGGACGAGGAGATCGTCAGGTGCGTGTACTATTCGTCAGCAGGACGAGGAGATCGTCAGGTGCGTGTACTATTCGTCAGCAGGACGAGGAGATCGTCAAGTGCGTGTACTGTTCGTCAGCAGGACGAGGAGATGTAAGGTGTATATACGTGTGCTATTTATTAATATGTATGAAATTCAGGAAATGAAATTATATAAATACAAAATGATATAGAAATTGTCGTTATTCAAAAAGTTTGGGTGATGTCGTTTTGTACGATGTGCATATTTTCAGTATAAACGGAATGTAGGATATGATATTATGATATTTCATGTGGGATATGTTATTATGATATGAAAATTTTAGAGAGATGTATGGATGGATTCAAGTGAAATTGTTCACGTTAAACTTGGGAGTTATCTCATTACTGACCTATAAGGTTTAAAAAGAGGATCAATAGAAGGGTTTTACCTTTCAGCGGCAAGAATCATAGAAATGATCAAGATTGGCGTTGAGTTAGGAAGGGTTTAAGAACGAGTTGGATAGTTATTATCTATTTTTATTTAGTTCTCATAGAAAGGAAATGCGCGGATATAGTCTCGTTTGACAAAATTTCATTCAGGGATGAGAGAACGAAATCAAGCGTAAACTTCAGATTGCCAACATACATTTTTAATGCTCTTGATTGCTGTATTCTTTTGTGCCAAACCCTAGCCAAATGATTGATCCACATTTTTTGTAATTAAGAGACAAAAGAAAAACTGCGGTTTGGTTTCAACGGCTGAAATTTTCTTATTTTTCCGAAAAAGCTTGGTAACCGTGGATTGCCGGCCCTTCTCAGTTCCATCAAAATCCTGCCAACAGAGCTATCTTTAACCGCTCACTGTTTAAACTTTCTCTCTCTGTTCACTGACACGTGGCAGAGCTGAGAAACAAAATTTTATTACGTGTTTGAAATTAATTTTTTTGGCTCAGGAACCTTCAGGCGCGGGTGCTGCGGGAGGAGTGGGCCAAGCGCGAGGAACTAGAGCGCCTACAGCAGGAGCAGCAGCAGCTGCTGGAGGAAGAGCAACGCAAGAGACGCGCCTTCGAGATCCTGCAGAAGGAACAGGAGAAAAAACTCCGAGGTAATTCATCCGGGTTAATATTGCTGTGTCTTATCTGAGATCGATAGAAAATATGCTAGGGGAGAAAAAACTCCGGGGTAACTCATCGGGATTAATATTGTTGTGCCTCTTCTAAGATAGCTAGAAAATATGCTAGGGGAGAAAAAACTCCGGGGTAACTCATCTAGGTTAATATTACTGTGTCTTATCTGGGATAGATAGAAAATATGCTAGGGGAAAAAAAACTCCGGGGTAACTCATCTAGGTTAATATTACTGTGTCTTATCTGAGATAGATAGAAAATATGCTGGGGAGAAAAAACTCTGGGTAACTCATCTAGGTTAATATTACTGTGTCTTATCTGAGATAGATAGAAAATACGTATACTTGGGCTGATAAATACTTTTTTTTCATAGCGAAGTACCTATTTTTTTGAGTTTCGAATTCCTTATCATGGTTTTCTAGTCGCATCTTTGATTCATTACTTTATTACTTGTCCTGTCCGTATCTTTTTATGATCTTAATATCAAAAATGTTTTAGACGAATTTGAAACAAGGTTCTTCTGCAAATTCACTTTCAGTTTCATTATCAACTTGAATCCGTAATAATTATAATCATAGTTATTATTCAGTAAATTAGTTAATAACTGCAGTGGAGTTTGGCACACCGGCACAGGCGGAGGCGCTAAAATCAGCAAGAATAATTCGAATTACAATTAATCATTGATCATTAAATTTAATTTTAATCACTAAATTAGTAAATAATTCAATAGCCGAGGTATAGGCGCTGAAATCGGCAAGAATAATTAGAATTGCAATTAATCATTGGTCACTAAATTAGTAAATAATTAAACGACACAGGCGCTAAAATCAGCAAGAACCCTTCGAAATACAATTATCATTAATCAGTAAATTAGTAAATAACTAAACGGCAGAGGCGGATGCGCTAAAATCAGCAAGAGCCGAATCGCAATAAATAATTAATAAGCAAATTAGTAAATAACTGGATGGCAGAGGCGGAGGCGCTAAGATCAGCAAGAATAATTCGAATTATAATTAGTCATTTATCAGTAAATTAGTAATTAATTGAATGGCAGAGGCAGAGGTGCTAAAATCACCAAAATAATGCGAATTATAATTAGTTGTTAATCAGTAAATTAGTAAATAATTGAACGGCAGAGGCGGAGGCGCGTCTCAAGGCGCTGGACAGCGACCGCCGTCGTCTGGACGAGGAGCTGAGGGCGGCGCGGGAGAAGATCGTCATGTCGGGGCGCGGCAAGCAGCTACTCGAGGCAAAGATGAAGGCAAGCCGATCATTAATTTGTGATTAATTAACAGTTCATAGATTACATCATTCCAGTGACGTATTGAAGGTCCAGTGACGTATTTAAGGTCAAGTGACGTATTGAAGACCCAGTGACGTATTGAAGATCCAGTGACGTATTGAAGACTCAGTGATGTATTAAAGGTCCAGCGATTAAATCATTAAAGTGGCGTATATTTTAGATTATTTAACTAATCATCAAGTATAACCAATAACCAAGATCATCGTTCTTTAAATCCTACGATCGTTTATAGTTATGTGGTATCATCAAATGGTGATAATTATTATTATCAATTATTCATTTTTTATCGTATCATATCATAGTGATGTCGGCGCTGAAGAGTAGGCCTGATGTGGCCTGTCGTCGATTCTTGTACTTTTCGTGACTTGTTCACAGGAGATCTAAAACAGGTCCTTTGACCAAATTTTTTTTTAAACTGACGATAGTTTGAAATAGCTACTAGTCTTCCACCATGTTCGATGTGGTACTAGACGTTTCAAGTCTGAACATTTATTTTTCCATAGCTTTATCTAGTCTGTTCTTGAACGCGTTCATACTCGGAGCGTCAACGATGTAATCGGGGAGGCTGTTCCACATGTCGGGGACTCTAAGCGGTAAGTCTTGTCGCGTGGATAAGTTGCAACGCAGTTTTTTCAGTTTGTAGCCGTGGCCCCTGGTGTTGGTTCTTGTTTCAAATTCTATTAATCCTTCTGCGACCTTGTATAAACCGTGGGTATACTTGTGTACTTCAATGAGGTAACCACGCAGAGGTCGATAACAGAGGCTTGGAAGCTTCATAATCTTTAATCTTTCCCTATAGGACTTGCCTTTCAAGCCCAGAATTATCCTTGTTGCTCGTCTTTGAACACTCTCTACAAAATTTTTGCCCTTTTCAAGTCTCGGTGATGACACGGCGTTTCCAAACTTTAGGTTCGGGCACACGACAGCGATAAACAACAGCTTCATGACTTATGCATCTAAGAACTCGTAGGAGCGTTTGATCAGTCCAAGAAGTTTATTGGATATATTAGCTTTCGTTTCAATGTGCCTATAAAATTTCAGCTCCTTGTCGACATAAACTCCCAAATTTTTTTCTCCCTGGTCCACAAGACTTGTTGGGATTCAGAGCGATAAGGGGCTTGAGAACCTCTTCTTCGTGTATTTCACAACCTGATAACTTCGAGCCTACTGGGCGCTCCTTAATAGCTAGAATGCTATTTTAGTCCTCATCAGAGGATATCTTTCGTTGGTCGGCTTTCAAAACAGAAATACGGGCGTTTGTCTTGCACTTCGAACTCGCGTAGAAAAGAAGGCTTTCCAGTTCAAAGTTTTTCACTGCGGTGCGACAGATTTTTTTTTTTAGCTTGATTTCGAGCTCTTGCATACAGGTTATAATTAGCATCGTTGCGAGTACATAATGATCCGGCCAAAACCAATGAAGTATTTCAGTTTTCTGGAGAAATGAGTACTCCTATGGGCTCAACTTCGAACAGCTCATACAAATTAAATCTTAAAAACGTTCACGTTCATTATTTTTCATCATACGAAAATGTTAGTAGTTGGTAATCGTTTATGAGTATTGATATTTGATAGTATTTTTGAGACGCTCTATTTTTAAATTTCTTAGCGATATCGTTTTTTGAATTATTTCTCAATGATAAGAGTTATTAATATTTGGAATTCTTAAATTTATAAAATCTTCCTAAATAATAATCGTAGCAATTTGTTTACGAATACTGATACTATGAGGAGGAATTTCATAATGTAAATGCAATATACGTAGGTGTCTCAAATGTTCACTAATACGAGTATTTATCTTACTCGTATTTGTTATTATCAAGTATTATTTAATTATAAACAAGTATGATATGTTTTCTATCTTCATAAATATTGATGTATGCAATTCCCCTGCGCAAATTGCGCTGCAACTTCTCCGCGCGACAAAATTTCTTCTTGCTTTGAATCACCGACATGTGGAATAGCCTCCCCTATGACATCGTTGGCGCTCCAAGTATGAACGCGTTCAAGAACAGACTAGATAAAGCTATGGAAAAATATATGTTCAGATTTGAAATGCCTAGCTCCTTATCGAACCCGGTGGAAGTCTAGTAGCTACTTCAAACTATCGCCAGTCATGAAAAGATCCAGTCAAATGACATGAGTTTAGATCTTCTGTGAACAAGGCACGAAAAGGAAAAGAATCGGCGACAGCCCACATCAGGCCTACACTTCAGCGCCAACATCACTATGTTATGTTAAATATCAATATTTAAGACTTTAGAAAAACTTGCAGCAGTAAAGTTTATGAATATTTGTTTATAAATCCTTCACAAATATCCTTCAGGTGCAGGAGGGCCGTCGTCCGCCCATCAGGACGCTGTCGCTGCGTCCGTCCCGACAGGAGCGCTCCTCCCCCGCCCGCTCCTCCTCCTTCACCACCTCCCCCCACCGCACCCTCCTACCCTCCCCCACCGCAACAGACAACATGCTACCAGGTGAATATACTACGACCATACACTTTATTTACACAACGAACATCATCATTGGTTTTATCATCATAATGCTATGAAAATACGATACTATCCTATGATGGTGAAGGATTATTCCATTATAAATTGCTATTGTCTCCTCTTCTATCAAGATATTTTGGTCTTAATCCTATCAAAATATTCCACCAATGCCGTCATATTATTTTCACCCGAAGCACATAATAATGTTTATCGCCGAGACCCATCATGATATTTTCCATGGGCATCACATCTCTCTACTGGGACCATCGAAATATTTTACGAAGACCCATCATAATATTTTTAAAGTGTCCATCACATCAATTCATGGGATCTATGAAATACGGCTCGGTGGCGTATCATACTTTTTAACTGATTATCTCACTAATTTCAAGTATATTCACATAGGTCCATGATACTATTTTTTTCGGTGAATATCTGAATGTCTTCATGAGGGTTCATCATAATATTTTACAAGGGTCTCTCATAGCATTCTTGAAATAGATTAATCGGAATATTTTCACGCTGGTTCATAGAAATATTTTACGGGTGGTTAAATCACTCTAATTCAAAACAGTCTCTGATCGTTAACTTTTTGCCAGGTTCAGGCATCACACCAGCGCTTGGTTCACTGATCTTATAACTTTTGGCCAGGTTCAGGCTTCACACCAGCGCTTGGTTCACTGATCTTATAACTTTTGGCCAGGTTCAGGCTTCACACCAGCGCTTGGTTCACTGATCCTATTACTTTTTGCCAGGTTCAGGCATCACACCAGCGACGGGTTCATCTCCTCCTAGGCATGCCCCCCGCGAACACCCGTTTGCTAGGGGCAGTCTGTACCCTCGCAGGGCCCAAACTCCCGGGCACTCCGCCTCCAGCACCCCAGCCACCTCCCCTGCTGGAGCTAACGCCAATCGGTGAGACGGATCTGGAGATATTTAAGAACTTATCATATAGTAATCATTTAATCGATAAATTTTGATAATGTTAGTTAACTTTGATCAATGAAAAGCTGAGACTTTATCCCACCCCAAACACTGGGCACTACCGAGTAAAATATACAGGCGCAAGTTTTTATATATTTATTTCGATGTTTTTGCAGCTCAATTCTGGATTACCTTGAGAGCGGAGGTATGAACGGTAGTAGTGGTAAAGCCTCTCCTTCGGGCAGTTCATCTAACATAAATAACTCCGGCATTAAAAGCATTCCTGAGCTGAAAAGTGAAGAGGAAGAAGGTCTTCAGGTGGTCGGTTGGAACGTCGCCGACGAGACCGGCGTCAACGGCGCGGAGGAGCCGCAAGAGATCCTTGACACTTCTGAGTTGAAACCAGTCGAAGGAGGACTAAAAATCCCGAAACTTTCCATCACATCGGATGTGAGCGAAGCGGCTGAAGTTGAGAACTTTTACGAAGACGGGAAGAAATACATCGAAATAAAGACCTATCAAGAAAAGCAGACTCCTTCTGATGAAAACATAACTACTACTGTAACTACGGTGACCAAAACCAGTGACATTGTCACTGCAGACGAAGACGATGCGGAGGAGGGATCAGTCGATGGCAAGTTATCACCGGACCTCAATACGAGTGCTGAAAATCATGGATCTGCATTAACAGATGAGAGTTTAATCTCTCCCATAACGAACTCAATCGCTAGCACCTTGATCGCTGTCGCAGCCGACCACAATTCTGTGACGACTCAGAATTAAGGCGCTACTTTAAACTGAGCGACTCAATGAGAACGAAGCTTAGCCCTCGGTTCTTGCGTTATAATTCATTCAAATGGAGTTAATTTTGTCAATTTTGGCTGCTAAAAATTATTTTCTTGTGTCGTTAGGATGTTTGAATTGCCGATTCATACTGGCCGTCGTGTATAAGTCTTCGGTTTAGACCTCTGGAATCACACCCGGTACTGCCGGACCTCAAAATCACATTCGTATTTAAGTCAAACTCAGCTGACAAACGATGTTCGTTCAAGTTCATTCTACCCACTCCTACTATTATAATTTTTAAGTATATGAGTTCTTCGCGAATCTTGAACAAGTTCACGCCAGGTTCAGAAATGGATTCTAAAAGATAGTCATTTTAGTTATATTAGGTCCCATGTTGATATATCGAATAATTAAACAGCTCTTATAGGAATGGAATTTACTATTTTACGTAATCCGGATATAGATTATGCTTATTATGCAAGTGGGTATTCGAACTACCATGTTGCCACAACTTCCCTCCATGAAATTCAAGCAATTTCTCAGCCAAATTTGCATACTTAAAACAAATAGCTTCTTTAAAACGAAAAAATTCTTATGTACAAAGCAACGTGTCTGCGTGGACGAAATGAACACATACATGAAAAACACATACTCATAGCTTAATTAATTTAAATAATATAATTTATTAATTAATTGCTTTTCCAGCGGGAGCGTCTCAATTTCCCGTCTCAAGTATTCAACGGGTTTTCACTATCAGCCTTATAATAATAATAATAATAGCGGTATCAGCGTTTATTAGACCGTAGACTTTTCGCGATTCTGAACATCGCAGAACGTTTGCACAGCATTTTGCGGGCTCGAACTCACAACTCACTACTACAATTCTGCTGTGCTTAACCGCCCGGCCTCCTTGCCGATTCTGACCAGAAACTGGCGCACAGAGCTGGGATCGAACCCGCGCCTGTCTGCGCCAATCTTGGTACTCTGAACTTTAACCACTGAGCCGGGTGTACGAAACGGTGTACGAATCGTGACTCTAATTGAGACTGAGTCATACCCATTCTTTTAAAATATTTCATGTTAATTAGATGCAATACATTGCTGAACATATTAAATATGTGTTCTCTTTTTTATAAATTTTTTATTTTTATTATTTAGATTTTTTGTAAGAAAGCAAATATTCAAATAATCAACTTGTTGTGAATTCTGCTGATGTGCTGATGAAACGCAATAAACATTTCTTATTCGTAAGGTACGGTAACAATAAATGTTTTGAAATTTTTCGATTTGATCGAGTTTTTATTGTTTTTAACATTATTGTTATATTTACTTATGATAGATTTTCGTTCTACTCTTTAAGTTTCAAATTAATATAAATTTTGGTAATTGATGAAATTCTAACTCAATTTATCAATTTATTATTCAAATAAATAAATAAGGTGGAAATTTTCTTAGATTTTAGTTCTTGTGCTTAAAGTAATGGAAAAATTATATTATTCCAAATACAGAATGGATGTTATCTGGCTAGGATAATAATTATATTGTCTTTTGTTGCACCGAACAATCGGCTGAATTTATATGATGGCTTATAACATAATTTCATTAGCCTGTTACGTTTCACCTTGAATTTATTTAGAAGTAATTGCTATATTTCATACAACTCGTTGTAGTGAAAATTTTCATTGTTATTTAAGCGTTATATGTATATTTTTTTTTGTTTGAAAGATCATTAGATGTTGAATTATGATGGAAATATTTTGAGAGCATTTCCACGACTGAAGATGCGTACTGGAATACTCATGATGTACTCGTGTTTTATTCACTAATTCAAGTATTTACGAAGAAATCATTTGGTATTATTCATGGTGAATTTCTGGCATAACGTACTGAACTTGGCGGAACATGCGTGGAGTATTCGTTTTCATTTATTTTTTTCTGTAAAATCCATGTAATAGCTTCTTCTATGAATATTAGTCTGATTTCTATGTACAGATTTATGAGTTTTTGCATTTGTTGAATAACACGTCTTACTTCTTAACCATTAATTTGAACTTGGTGTTATAATTATAATCATATTTTTCACCGCATTTTCTTGTAAGTTTACGAAATAAAATGTTTAGTATCCTCATGATAGTTTTATTGTGTGACCGTGTTTTATGCTTGACGCCCGTTTGCATTACCGAGATATTAGCACCTCGTCATCTGGGCCCAGCTGCACAAATCCGATGTTCATCGTTCGTTAACTTCCGAGAAGTTAAGTGAATGTTCCTTGAGTGCAGACTTTGCATCTACTCTATTCAATCGTAGCTAATATCCTGCTCATAACACGCGTTCCAAGTATTACTATAGGCGTCGATGTGTTAGATGGGAGCTTTTTTAAGTGGCAAATAATGCGTTTAATTCCACTATTTGATAGAAAACATCGGCATTCATACTAGGTCTAACAATCTTAATCCATCTGCAAAGATTACGTTAGTCGTGTGTAGTAAAGCCACATCTGACAAATCTTGCCAACGGTGCGAGTTCAGCCTAGGCTCCTAAGCTACTCACCCGACCCGGGTAACGACAAAACTGAGAACTTGTTTCCCAAAATTCAAATGTATAACTAAGCACTGTTTTTTAAGGGCTACAATTTAAACTTACAGCGACATTCAAGCTTGATCTTGAAAACATTCAAGTTTAAAGTATCTTTCGTCCATGTCTTTCATAATCCGTAAGTTGGTGTCATTGCCGGTAGGCAGAATAAAATTGGCTGCGGACGAGTGTGGATGTATCCGAAACGATCGTGCAGTGAATATTAACAGGAGTGAATTTTTGTGGCTGTGGTGACGTTACCAGGATTTCTTTATAGTTTATCGATGATTTAGTTTACGTTTAATCATTAATGTTCCTAAATTGGCTCACCGTTGTTAAGAAAAATATTTAATTAACACACTCCACACAATTTTAAAAGGTCGGTGTCATTACTGTCATATTCTCGGTGTCACACCGGACGACCAAACTAGGGCAAATACTTGGCGTGATAAACTTAAAATAATTTGATTTTGGAATGATAGACTTTAAATAATTTGATTTTAGACAATTTAAAGCTAGATTGTATAAATTTTTATTAACCGAAATGTGTGGAACTCTGACTCTGTGATCGGGCCTGCTCGTCTGTTCGTCATCAAGAGTTCGCACGATCCGGTAAAAATGAGATTTTCGGTGAATGGTGTAATTACTTAGTATAACGGTTGCTGACGATCGTTTTCATTCTAATTCTGTCGCAGGAGTCTAACCTTGAATAGGTAACATCTTAGTTCTTCCTTTGACGTGTGTGTCCCATTGCATCCTAATTTTTACAATTAGGGGCTATCATCAGTCAATGACGGGCAATTTGTTTCTCTAATATCGCCGTAACGGAGGGTTGCATGTGGTGTAGAGTGTTTTATTTGTCCTAACTTTCTCATCTGAATATACTTCCAGCTTACTTTTAATACAATCCTTGCGCCGCAAGTTCTACCTACCTGTGTTTTTTTTAATCCATAATTTTCACATCTACTGACCACAGTGCCCCATTTACGTAAAATTTATGGCAGTTCATAAATTATTGAGAGAACAAGCTAGCCGATTTATAATCCAATGCGGAACACAGTCTACAGGGCATCCCAGTCAGGGTTTGACAAGCAGGACATACTAAGAGAAGTAAAGTCATCCCTTCTAAAGGTTTGAGAGAAAAAGTGTTATCTAGAAGTATAGGGAAGACACGTTATGTCAATAAAGAGGCATGTGGAGTAGGTACTGATCATCGTGGTCACCCCAGAAATTTCTAAACCGCTTTAGCTCTGAAAAGGATCTGCATGTCGGGGTTAAACACTTACATCGTCGTTTCCTATTAGAAGAATCGAGCCTGCGTTAATGTGGTAGCATATACTCATAGTCTATTTCCTGTTACAATACCCACTTGATGCAGCTTTCCAGACCTAGCAACAAATAAGCATGAGTTCTTCAACTATCCGGCTGATGTAAGTAATTATTAATCCGAGGCTTTTGGATGGATCCTTCCTTTCATATGCCTTATTTTAAATGTGATTTCTGTATAGGATGCTTCCACTATGTTCTACATGTGCCCAAACAGTTAGTCACCTCTGAGGCCTTCTATAAACTTTTTAATTGTGCCGCAGGCTTCAAACGTGTACATATGCTTAGGTCCTCTTTGGTAGGACCGAAGCCCATGAGCTTTGGCATTATTCAGCCGGTAATTGGAACTTTACTCGGATCGTTAATTTAGCATGTTATTTAGCTTGTTATTAATAATTCATCGAGGGTGCCTTTTGAAAATTTTCTAATACGTAGTGCTTAACTCTGTTCAATTTTAAGTGTTATTTTAAATTGTTCGTTCCCTGTACGCGGAAAGTTGAGAAAATTGATCCAGTGTGCCTTATGATCAAAACCTTCACACAAAGTGCCCTATTATTTTTAGTTTCAAATTAAGGCGATTGTTAAGGCCAACTAAAGCTGGTCCGAGCTAAGCGGATCGGCTTCAGATGATCCGGATCGCGGATCCGGATCACGAAGCTGATCCCAGCTACGGGAAAAAGCTGCGCACGCCACCCAAATGCGAGAAAGACGCCGTGCTGTTGTAAGTACGGTATATGTCTAAGAAACTTGCTGCTGGGACCTGACGCCGAAATCATATGAGAGGTGCTTCACTACTGCTTCTTAAAAATCCTGCCAATCGCGTTTTAGTTCGTGCACTGAACATTTGTTGATGTTGGACTATTTCCGACAAAACATGGACGAGGACTGGTCCCCACCTCGCTGAAATTGACTAATCTAGATATTCTTAAATCCATCGTTGTATGTTAAAGCCCAATTCGGTCGCAAGAACGAAAATTAACACATCTGTCAGGGAAGTTAACCAGGCAGTTGATCTGGTCAACGGTATGTATTCTCAAGTTTCCTTCATCATACAGCCATAACATAACATAGTGATCTCGGCGCTGCAGTGTAGGCCTGATGTGGCCTACACTGTGCAGTGTGCAGTGTAGGCCTGATGTGGCCGATTCTTTTCCTTTTCGTGCCTTGTACACAGAAGATCTAAAATCGTGTCATTTGACCGGATCTTTTCATGACTGACGATAGTTTGAAATAACTACTCGACTTCCACCGGGTTCGATATGGTGCTAGGCATTTCAAATCTGAACATATATTTTTCCATAGCTTTATCTAGTCTGTTCTTGAACGCGTTCATACTTGGAGCGCCAACGATGTCATCGGGGAGGCTGTTCCACATGTCGGTGATTCGAAGCGAGAAGAAATTTTGTCGCGTGGAGAAGTTGCAGCGTAGTTTTTTTAGTTTATAGCTGTGGCCCCTGGTGTTGGTTCTTGTTTCACATTCTAGTAATCCTTCGGGGACCTTGTATAAACCATGAGCATACTTGTATACTTCAATGAAGTCCCCACGCAGACGTCGATAACTGAGGCTTGGAATCTCAATAATCTTTAATCTTTCTTTATATGACTTGCCCTTCAAGCCTGGAATTATCCTTGTTGCGCGTCTTTGAACATTCTCTATTAAATTTCTGTCCTTTTCAAATTTCGGTGACCACGCAACATTTCCAAACTCTAGATTCGGGCGCACGAAAGCAACAAACAACTGCTTCATCGCTTCTGCATCTATGAACTCGTATGAGCGTCTGATTAATCCAAGAAGTTTGTTGGATGTGTTAGCTTGCGTTTCAACATGCTTAGAAAATTTTAGCTCCTTGTCGACATAAACTCCGAGATCTTTTTCCACACTAGACTTTTCATTCATTACTCTCTCGTTGCAACCATGTCTTCTCATACTGTAATCTTGCTGTTCATTGTTCTTCACGAGGTGAAGTACTTTACACTTGTCAGCATTAAACCGCAGCTGCCACGTATACTAAGCTGTCAAGATCATCTTGCAATTGCGCTTTATTTGACGCATCCTTCACTGTATTATAAACTTTTGTGTCGTCGGCATACATGGAGCACACGCTGGACACTGCTTCTGGCAGATCGTTTATAAAAGCAACGAACAAAATAGGCCCGAGAACGCTTCCTTGCGGCACGCCACTGCGCACTGATGCCCAGTCTGACACGGTTCCGTTAATACTGACACGTTGTCGTCTACCTACTAGGAAATCTCTGATCCACGCTAAACTATTCACGTAACTCATCAGTCATCACCAAGTGACTCATAGGCAGCCCCAGCATCAACAGCGACGCAATCTTCAGAACACGAATAAATTTGCTATATTTATAGTAAACCAATGTGCCAAGAATGCCGTAGATGGTTAAGGCAAACAATGTTGCCAAGATCACGAAGAATTTCGATTTCTGCATTACACGCGAAGTTGATTTCGGCACTCGTAAGATAGCCTCTCCCATCAGTATGGCAACCAGAATATAACGAGTATACAATAACTAAAAAAAAATCATCCTCCGTTTGATCGCGATGGGTGATCAAACTTGTCATGGGTGGGTGATCAAGCAGGCGAACATTTTGAAACTCATGTCGAAGTTTTACTTCTTTTTCACTGTTAGAAATTTTGTAATAATATGTCTGATGGCCGTATCTATGATACAGGATTGATCTGAATTAATTTAATCTATATTTTCGCTTAGAAAATGTTTGTGGTTTGGCCTGTCGCTGCAAATTAAAGTAATAAAGGTTTATTGAACGCGTATCCTAACGCGTATCCTCAAAACCTATCGCGTCGAGATATTATCTGATCGTGAAATTTTATTTCAGTAATGTACCAGTTATTGTAAAACGACGATTTAAGTAACAAATATCAAATTAATCCTAATATAAAATATTAAATGTTAAGTAATATAAAACACAGTACTCGTGATATTTCATGTAAACTTCATAACTAATTAAGTTTCAAATGAATCATAAATTAGCGAGTTTTTAGCTAGGAAATTATTCATCGTCATAGCTTAATAGCCAAATCTATACTACTGTCACTAACGACTAAGTCTTTTACTTTGGTATCTTACTGTATGTCGTCACTTATTCGATTATAATTTAAACTGCTTGATAAAAAATAGTAACTTGCAGCTGAATTTAACCTGGAGGAGCATTCAAAACAATTCTGGCTTCGCCCTAGGTCCTATTGTGTCCACGTTGAATAAAATCTGGTGTGTGCACATTTTTGTTAAATATTTAGATGTGCGTAAGTCATCTATCCGTTACTTGTTTATTTAGACCAATCATGCAGTTATACGCGTGAATTTAATTGAGTGAGATTATTTTCAACTGAGAAGTCATTGAGAAGTGTAAGTGGGCGTTATTGCAATAAATAAAAAATGTAAAGTCTAAGTCTAAATGTAAGTCTAATTCTAATTTTTTTCACTCTTTACAGGCATTGTGAAAGATGAGGTAGAAAGTTCATCTTAGATATCAGAAGATATGGTAGTCCAAGTTCCTCTTCTAGGAGCCTCAAACGACCAAGAGTTGTTGTTTTTGTTAATGTTTTTTCATGTTTTTGTTAAAAAAAAATTAACAAAATAACAACTTATGTTTTTGTTAATGATGTGCCATAATAATTACTCTTCATTATTAATCGTCTTATATCCGGGGACAGTATTTCATGAGTAGGTCCCGCCACACTCACGACGTGTCCTGTTGTTTAAATTAATTAACTGTTACTTCAGTTTAATTTATAACAATTGTTATGCAGCCCGATTCACCTTCATTTTCATGCATAATTAACTTAATTTCAGATATTTAGATTAATGGAACATTTATTGCTTGCAGCCCGTTTTGAAGCACTTCTCCGATTTAAATTTTTCAATTGCGTGTGGCGATTAACAGTCCGTGCTTTAGTTCAGTGGAATAGTTGCCCAACGGCTTCCATAGATTGCCTCAAATTCAGCTATTCCCAAAAAAGAACTTGATTAGTTGTAAATAGTCCCATGCCTTGTATGTTCCGCACTATAAGATCAAGTGCTGTATATGCATGGTTTGACATCTGAATCGTTCGGTGGTTATTTGACAAGGGGTGTGAGGTTACTTCAATCGTTCGCAGGTATATACTTGTAGAGGATATTCGATTATAATTTAGCATTTATGATTCCCCATGCACCAACTTATTTTCAATCCTGTTTTGATCTATGCATATTGCATTTCTCAAAGCAATTTTACGTTACAATTTATAAGTATTTTAATTTTTAACTATTTTCTTGTCAGATCATATTCTCCTTAAGTAACGTGCGCCGCATTCGATTAGGGTGACCTTGGATATAAACTTTCTCCCTCTTCATTGCACGTTAGTTGACGGGACTCGCCGTTTTCAGATAATTTTCAGGTCGGTTCGCAAGATTTTATCATTATCGTTGGCGCTCCAAGTATGAACGCGTTCAAGAACAGACTAGATAAAGCTATGGAAAAATATATGTTATGACTCGAAATGCCCAGCACCATATCGAACCCGGTGGAAGTCGAGTAGCTATTTCAAACTATCATCAGCCCTGAAAAGATCCGGTTAAATGACACCATTTTAGATCTTCTATGAACTAGTCACGAAAAGTAAAAGAATCGGCGACAGGCCACATCAGGCCTACTCTTCAGCGCCGACATCACTGATAGGTTTACAGTGCAGAGCGACCCTAAAATATCTCCCAAACTAATGAACACAGCGCGATGAAGCTTGACGCATGTATACATTAGAATGTAACGTGATATTTAAGTCATGACAATTTCGCCTTGATTTACGGGTTTCACGGCAAAAAGTTAAATAGGCTGTAAAATTGGCATGTTCGAGACAAAAATTTTTACGTGCTTCATACTCGGATGAAAATCACGATCACTAGGTTGGCAATCACTACATAAAATGCGCAACCTAAGATTAATTAATTAATTAATAAATAGCGGTTTCAGCGTTTATTAGGTGCTGCACCGACGTGCAGTGCAGTACTGCAGTGTCAGCAATAGCACGCAGTACCATGCATGGATTAACACCAAAATTATTCCATCAGCCATCCATCGTCAAGGCTGTTAAACAGTGAGTTAATAATTGAACATCTATCTATTCACTTTTTATCTATGCGTTCGTCATATCTCATATGACATCTGTTTCGTAATGTTTCATAACATTCGGGACGCCCGTTCAAAATTGCGGGACTGAATTATTTTAACGTTAACGAAATTTAATTCAGGATATTTCTAAAAACTTTTTCTAGATTTTTCCTGGATCTGTCTCGACTCGTTTCATAGTCCTGGTTCTTTTCGAAAG
>NW_025939645.1:0-1280 GCF_000764305.2 Hyalella azteca | reverse complement strand
ACTTTACCTATCAAATTTACTTATCAAGGATCAAAATTGTCTTCTTAATTTATTAACTTATTAGGGTAATTCAAAAGAGCCAGGTGCGCTGTGCCATATTTCCGGACATAATTTGTTTATACCTTACCTATCAAATTTACTTATCAAAGCTCAAAATTGTGTTCTTAACTTATTAACTTAAGGTATTCATATTTTATTCAAGGTATTTCTGAACATGATTTGTTCATACCTTACTTATTAAATTTAATTGTCAAAGCTCAAAATTGTCTTCTTAACTTATTAGGGTTAAAATCTTCTATTCAAGGTATTATTGAACAATATTTGTTCATACTATCTTATCAAAGCTCACAATTATCTTCTTAACTTATTAACGTACGGTTTTAATATTTTATTCAAGGTTGTCAGGCAAGTTGCAAAAATTGAGCGGTTAGAAAATTATTCAGTTTCTATAAGAAGGAACGTCTTAATTATTGCAGGAAATTCCTTCACATCTTTATAATTATTATCAAAGCTTAAAATTGTCTTCTTAACATATTAAGGTAATAATCTTTTATTCAAGGTATTACTGTTAAGTAAGTTGCAAAAATTAGAATTAGAAAATTATTTAGTTTCGTGTAAAAAGCAATTACGGCTTTAGGAAATTCATTACCATCTGTGTAATTACTTTTGAGCAATGACCCACTTTTGGATAATGACCCACTTTTGGTTAATGACCCACTTTGAGCAATGACCCACTTTGAGCAATGACCCACTTTGAGCAATGACCCATTTTTGAACAACGACCCACTTTTGGACAATGACCCACTTTTGGACAATGACCCACTTTCGAGCAATGACCCACTTATGGACAATGACCCACTTTTGAGCAATGACCCACTTTTGAGCAATGACCCATTTTTGGACAATGACCCACTTGTGAGCAATGACCCACTTTTGGACAATGACCCACTTTTGAACCATGACCCACTTTTGAACCATGACCCACTTTTGAACAATGACTCACTTTTGGACAATGACCCACTTTTGAGCAATGACCCACTTTTGAGCAATGACCCACTTTTGTTTTGAACAAGGACCCACTTCTGGGCAACGACCCACTTTTGGACAATGACCCACTTTTGGACAATGACCCACTTATGGACAATGACCCACTTATGGACAATGACCAACTTTTGGACAATGACCAACTTTTGAGCAATGACCCACTTATAGACAATGACCCACTTTTGGACAATGACCAACTTTTGGACAATGACCAACTTTTGAGCAATGACCCACTT
>NW_025939644.1:0-1473 GCF_000764305.2 Hyalella azteca | reverse complement strand
AAAAAAAAAAAAAACACAAAGCGGACCGGCAAACCTCTGAGGGAGAAAGCCAGTCGGGTTAATGAGGAAACAAATATGATGATAATTACTTTTAGAAATTAGAAGCTAAGTGTCTTCAAATCACAAATTTACCGGTTACTTTAGTCTTTAGAGATCGCAATCCACACACGTGCTTTCGCCGTGAACGCAACTGACTTTCTCCCGTCAGTTATAGAATAGAATAGAAGAATAGAATAGAAGTGTCGGCGTTGAAGAAATAGGCCCATGGCCTGTTCCCATGGCCAATAATGATGGAAATATCTGATTCTAAAGGCCGGATCCCTTGTGAATCAAGTCACGAAAAATTCAAGAATCGGCAACAGGCCATGGGCCTATTTCTTCAGTGCCGACATTTCTATTCTAACTGCTGACATAACCGTGTCTTAAAAAAACGACCATGAATCAGCCACATTCATGTCCTTAATACAGTCCGAAATATTCGCCGCAATCACTGTTTCACGGAGTTTATCATAGTCGCCTTTCGCAAAGTTCAAACGTTCACGCTTCCGATGCGTTTTTTCTACACAACACTTGATACTGAAAAACAATTTTTGGTGGTGGCTCCTCTCATCCTCCTCTCCCGCAACCTCCAAACGCTCTCCAACTATCTCTTCACATTACAGTTGCTCCCTCAGACAGACCCACAATCATTGCCATCCACTGTTCGCTTGTTCTCTCGTGAAACCTACCTTTACTTGCGACAAAAACAAACAACTATAATGAAAACTCAACAACGAAAGTGGCGAAAATACATAGGCACGTAAGGCATCGCCGCACTATCTGCAAGCCCTCTTCTTTCATTATTTCGTGGCGTCGCCGCACGGGCGACAATCAAAAGTAGAACGATGACGGAACATCATCCTCGCGTGAAGTCTATTCCACATGATTTTGGGCGCGTTCATATTTGTGGTCACTGAATACGCAAAAACTTTTGAGCCGTAACTAAGCTATAAGCAGCGGACGCCATACTCTGAAGCTTATTATGAAGCAATACAGTAAATATGAAGCAATACAGTGGAGAATACGTCGCAAAAAGTACAGTTACAAGGTGATCTTGACAGGCTGGTTGACTGGGCTGATAAGTGGCAGCTGCGTTTTAACGCTGACATATGTAAAGAATAATGAACAGCAAGAATAATGAACAGCAAGATTTCAGCATGAGAAGACACGGTTGCAACGACAGAGTGATGATGGTGGCGAAAATACATAGGCACGTAAGGCATCGCCGCACTATCTGCAAGCCCTCTTCTTTCATTATTTCGTGACGTCGCCGCACGGGCGACAATCAAAAGTAGAACGATGACGGAACATCATCCTCGCGTGAAGTCTATTCCACATGATTTTGGGCGCGTTCATATTTGTGGTCACTGAATACGCAAAAACTTTTGAGCCGTAACTAAGCTATAAGCAGCGGACGCCATACTCTGAAGCTTA
>NW_025939643.1:0-9236 GCF_000764305.2 Hyalella azteca | reverse complement strand
AATTTTCTTTTGGGAGTATTAAAATCGAATGTTGACGAAAACATAAATTTCTGCTTTATTTTACTCGTTGTCAAGCAATTAGCAGCGATTGTATAAAAAAATGCATGAAAACTTCTGGCTGGAGCTCATTGCTACGACTGTTGATTGAATAGCGAAAGTGAAGTGCCTAAAACATTGCAGTGTAATTTTCGGTGGGTACCGCACTGGGAGCGAATTTCTCTCGTAAATTTCTCGAATTTCTTATCAATGTTTTTGGCGATTGAAAGTGCATGAATTAAGTGACACCATTTAGCAAATACTGAATTTTATTGATATAAAATTTAGAGTATCAGTGATATCGTGCCATCATTTGCTATGAATGTCATCAGAACATGAGACAGCAGCCGCCATGCGTTTGCTATTATTTTATAGCAAGCCAAGCGCCTTCTCAATTGAAATATTCTGATGTCGGAGCGTTAATTGGACGGTTTCTAGGTCACAACACATTGTGCTTGCGTTCTAGTTTCGTTATCGCAGTAAATCATGGACTCTTAGTATTTCAGTAGCCTCGCCTGAATGAAGCTAGCAGTGCACGTGAATCTTTTGTTTAAGGGGATATTTTAATTATATTTTTAATAATGACAATATGATGAACGTAACTAATGGTGACAAACAATATATATATTATGATAAAATATCTCGCTTTTTTATTAACTTTTAGTATACAGAAACTAATGAAAGATTTGCTTATTCATGTTTTCCAAAATCTTTTTTCCTTCATCGTTTCAAATTCAACAACCACGTTCCTATATTTGAGAACAAGTAAAACAAAACCTTGCCAAATAAATGGAAATTTCCACTTTTTCTAAGTAGGTTTGGTCTCGTTCGGTTATAGCATATACAAGGATTATAAATATTTTTTATAATATAGTTTAACTGTAAAAAAGAACGTCGGAATCGATTAGGATTACACGAAAACTTATAACGTCAAAATAAAGTTTTGAATAGACTTGAATAAAGAAGTATAGAAATAATTTTCTTGCAAATTCAAATTCGCAAATTCGCTGTCCAAGACTTATATATTAAAACAAACTAACTAGGAATGAATGGTTCCAGTGAAGTAAAAAGAAAAATATCTCGAAATTTAGGCACTTAATTGAAGAAAATAGGAAACGGTTACAAAACTCTACGCGATTTGCTCCTAGAATTTAATTATGTCCAATATTCTGTTGAAATTCGGGGTGATTCGCAGAAATTTCTTTTCGTGTATTTAACACAAAGCAGCAAGATATTCTAGGAAAAACCCAAAGGGTATTTCTAATGAAAGGCAAGGTCATGAAGTTTTGTGTCCCACCTAGTCAGTTGCCACTATGCATTGGACAAGTGAGCAGCGTGCGTTTGCTTTCGAGTTTTTTTTCTAATTGTCGTACCATTATCGGTAATAATCAATGAGCTTTCCTTATTTCGTTGAGGAAAAAGCAACACGGAGTTACGGTGACGGCAGCTCGGTACGTGCAAATGATTGAAGCTTCGTTTTTTTTTGCTGAAACTGGCTGAAATAAATGTCAGGGATGTTTGGTTACAACACGATGGAGCTACGGCCCACGTAGAGCAATGTTCAATGGATCTTCTGAGACAACACTTTGCAGAACACCTCATCTCCTTGAGAGATGATCTTCGTCGGCCGGCTTGATCCCCCAATTTGGCTCCGTGTGATTTTTATGGGGTTATCTTAAATCAATTGTTTACTATGATTGTGTAAGAACCCTACCTAATTTTTAGAGCAACTTACGCCATGCCTTTTATGGGGTTATCTTAAATCAATTGTTTACAATGACTGTCCAAGGACTTTAACGCACTTGAAGAACAACATACACCAAGCGGTCGTCAACATACTCGTCAATATGCTTCAGAGAGTTGAACGGAATAGGGGGTCGTCATTTGTCCAATGTCATCTATAAAACTAAGTGATACCAAAATTCAGGTAGTGTGTTTCTAATAAAATTTAAATTATAATGATATCTTTACAGTTTTTTTCTAATTGAGCTTTCAAATCATGGAGTTTTTGCGGATCACCCTGTGGCATACAATACATCAATGCAATGAAATGAACTCTGTTCCACGGAATCACATTTTTAGCAGCCATTGATAGCACAAGAAGAGTAAATCATTGAATTATTTTGAATTTCTGGCAGGAAAGATTAGAAATCCTTTCAAAAACTACAACTCATGCACAATAATACTCACCTACAGCCATAGTTAGTAATATTAGGCAAATAATAAACGCATTCAACAGTACAGGACCCAACTATATTCACTTAAGGATCAAAGGAATTGAATTCTGCTTCACAAGTAATAGGTATCAGGCTTGGTCTCGATATGAAGCAGCATTTGGTACGGGGGCTGTTCTCCTAGTGGGGCCTTCTAAGATCAAAGTCCGTATGAAGAGCTCTTGAAGTTCTCGAGGCTTTGGCCAGTTGCATAACAGGAAACGACTTTTTACGAAACATCGTTTGTGAGTTAACGTTCCTCTTCAAACGCATCTCATTTTATTTATCGGTTTGATTTAGTTCAACAGCTCACCAAGTTTAATATTTTTTTTTTGGTTTGGCTAAGTATATAAAATTTTATGAAAAAATTTAGAAAACAAATGCGTTATTTTGGTTATGATGAATTTAAGATTTTTGTTACTGCGCGTTTGTTATGAATTGACTGAAGTTTATTAATGGTTAGCAGCTTAGACATAATATAACAATATTTATTCTACCACCCCGCTCACATAGTAGTATTGCCATATTTTAACAGTTTGACGTAAATGCGGAATAAACGTGAATTGGTAAATAAAAAAAATTCAACTTAAATTGCTTAAATAGTCCTATGATGCCTATCATACAATTTTCACGAAACCATCGGATGTGTTTTACAGTTGAATTTCTGGCACAAGTAGGTCATGATATGCATAACTGTTTCCTCTATTTATCACAACAGCCTTTCATTAAAGTTATGTTAAATGTGAATTAATCCTGAAATACTTGTTCCTGTCAAATCCATAAACACTATTGAGTAAATACTGTAGATTTTTTTCAACGAATAAATGAAATAATTCCATCTCAACCGAAAAACCTCAGTATTTGACTTCAAATGCAAACTATTTCATTGTTTGCACAATGCACATCTTGAAGTTTTCTCAAGATTCAATGAAGGTCCAAGAACAGGGAAACATTTTTCCATATTGGTTTCTCAAAATGAAATTCAAGCACCGAGGCAGGACAATATTCTTACCCTAAAATATTTCGTTCATTTGCCAAGTCCATATTGCGTCGGGGAGTCGGATTCGGCATTCGGTTTGGGCCCAAAGGGATGGGCCATTTAATTTCTTGCCCGCCTTCCAGTCTCGCTTTCTTATCATTGAATATTTTTCAACTCTACCCATATACCCAAGGGAAATACAATGGAACTTATTTATCCCCATGAAAAGAACAGTACTTGTGTATTTGTTTCAATTATTTGATCTTACGTGTGAATGGGATAGAATTTGACCGAATTATTACAAGCAAAATCAATATTATTACACGTATTGATATTGGAATGTTTGTCAATGCTAATTACAACTATTTGGACCTCTATTTTACTTAAATGACATGCTCATTTAAAACGTTACGAAAATTCAACATATTACAATAAACAGGTTTCAGAGTTCAGTTCTATCATCTATTCAAAACTTCTTGTAATCAATGGGTCGACCGAATTTACTCGACAGAGATTAAAACGTGAAATGTGAGATAAACGGGTGAATTAACGTGAAAACATATTATGAACGATTTAAAAAAGATGGAAACTACTACCGATATTTGACAAGGTTTTCATTGAAAAACGTGCAGTGATTCCAAAATCCTTATAAATCAGAATTTGAAAGCAAAGAAAACTGCGAGCAAGTTCATTGAAAACAATGTGGAGGTTAGGTTAAAAAAAAGGTTAGGTTCATTGAAAACAATATGGAGACCAGCTCCATCATCATTAAAAAAAATATAACTCAGTACTCACAACATTGAGTGACAGAGAGCGCATTTTCTCGTCGACGAAGAGGTGAAGTCATAGACTAACAGACGGACGGACATAACGAGCACAATAGCGAATTTTTTCCATAAATGAGAAAATGCGCTAATAATAAATAGAATATAATCTGTGTACAATCAGAACACAAAATCGAAAGATACCTGAAAGAGAAACGAAAGATCCACCTTAAATATAAAATTTAAAGCTGAAAGTTACTCTCTTAGACCAGAACGTCAGAGAATTAATGAGAAAGAAACTCTGCTTGTAAATTAATAGCAAGCTCGTGGCGGCTACTGCGTCATGTTCTGATGTCATTCATAGCCATAACTGATCGCACGATACCATTAAATCTCTGACATTCTTGTCTCTTCTTCACTGGAAAAGACCGGAACGAACCACAGAATGGGGTGGGTAGGCATGCAGAACTCCAGAGCGATAACTCCTGCCACTCTGTTTGGTCAATCTGATATAGAAGTTACGAGACGTCATTCCGATGCACTTTGAAGTGCACCGCGCATAATTGTACTCGTAAACTAGATAAGGCCGTTCTAGCGTTTTATTTGCCCTAATTTTTAGCGAATGGAAATTGAATGACATCTAAATTTGCAAGTACCGCCTAATTAGGGCATAAACAGAGCTTTGCATTTTGAGCACTAACGTTATTTAAAGATGAAGCTAATTTCGCTTTAACAGCTTACCAGGTATAATTAATAGTATTCACAATAATTATTGTGCCTGAGATGACTTCATGTGCTAGAAACTTTCGTGGTCATAGGATTTTAAACGCAAAAAGATAAAAAAAAATCTGGGTGATTGTCAACTTCCGATTCGAACACTAAATAATCTCTGTACAGGGAAATGAATTTTCCGAGCAATTGTCAACACTTTAACGTTTCCGGCGTCCGGGACAAAAGTTTTGCCAATTGCCGAATCCTCAGATCAATCGAGAGGGACTAAACTTCGGGCCCGGAACGGTCTGCGTCCGCAAGCAATTTTATGATGACCAGTGGAATTGCCTTTGAATTTTTCTGTTGGAGAATCACGATTGATTTTGCGATGGAATGTCAATTCTGATCCACAATTCTTCCGCAAGGGCGGCCTGAGGGGCCCGAATCTTTTGGTCTTTGTGAGCGATGCTATCATGTGTGAAATTTTTAATGACAGAACTAAGAAATAATTTTTTTGCGATTATAAAGAAACTTGACCATATTAATTAGTTTAATGTACCAAATAGAATTTTTTCCATCAAAAATTATTCTGCCACTAGAGGCGTAAGTTGACATGTTTCTTGTCAGGCTTAAAATTCACAAAAAATATGCACAGAGATGCATCCTTAATTCCAAATTAAAATATAAATTATCCGGATCTCCAGAAATGTGCTTAGGCTACAATGTCAACGAGCCCTCATGTAGAGCAATAGCTTGGTATTTGATGGCACTACCCAAAGTTTTCATCTGGAAGTTGGTAGTCGAGAGCTCTAAAATGTTATCGACTCCTAAAGTGTCAACTCTTATTCTAACCTTGAAACTTTCATTTCAGCCACTTTAGCCTTCTTTCAAACCAGTAAAAATATCATTCTAATTAATTTAACTCTCATTATAACCTGTAAGTTTTAATCATAATCTGTTTAATAATTATTTTAAGCCGCAAATTCTTCTAACCAGTTTAAATATTATTTTTACACTTATATCTGTCTTGCCATGCGCGAGTCTCGTAGCAGGGTGGCCGACGTTGTGCAATAAAGTCGATTTTAAAACAAATTTAACGTTAGCATCCTCTCGAGGCTGCGTGCGGATTAAAAGTGCGCCGAGCACGCTTTTCAAAGTAAGAATGCCTATTTAAAAGCTGTTATAAAGTCTCTACAGAATGGAATCAAGTAAAGAGAATCTATGACTTCTGGAAGATGGTGCTGGAACTTGAAAAATGCAAGAGAAAGTTAGAGGGGAGGCATTAAGTTTTGAACATTTCAAGATTAACTCCCAATGATTGAGTTACTTTCTTCATATTAACTGAAAAAAACATAGACTCTCCGGTATATTTTTTGCAGTTTCTTTCGGCAATGAATTGACCAAAGTAAATCCACATCTTCAGTTCAGTAATGATGATTAAGAGCATGATCATTATATCATTATGATCATTATATCCTATCCGTCCTAAATCCTATCACGCAGCTAAGAAAGGGATAATTAAAGAATATTTTGAACTCACATTGATGCAAAACCCACATTATTGTCCTGTTTTAAAATTTATTTTAAAACTAAACTTGTTTTTTATTGGTAGAATTTTTGTTTACCGAAGTAGAAATAATTCACTGATCCTACCTCTTAAAATAATATTTTATTACCAGTCATTATGCAGTCGACTTAATTATATAAATTCTACAGTCGACTTAATTATATAAATTCAATTATTTCCAATGTACAAGAAAGTCAAGACGTGTTCGAGGGAAATATAGTTTCGAAAATTCATTGGAAATTGTGAAAGGATTTCATGGTAAATCTTCGATCGTAGCGACGTATCGGCAGTCGGTCGAATTGAGTTATCGGTTGAGTCTCGCTCTGCTGAAACCGCAAATACAGTCACTAATTGACGTACGTAAATCTTATTAACAAGTAGGATTAAAAGGTTTAGAATTATTTCGAAAATGTATGGAAAATTATTGGTGCATCGCGTTGACTGAAGGCAACCGTCCGAGCGTCGATTGTTTCTTATTGATATATTAATTCGATTATGAATTTTCAGTTCATATTCATTTCAATATTAACATCAATGTCATCGGACATGTTGGTAAATTTTCCAAGACTGGAGTGACAATAACGTTTATTAATGATATAAATTTGATAATGCATATTATTTCATGGCAAAGATTCCTAATGTTGATTCAATACACATATAGAATACGCAAATGTTTTAACAATTCAGACTAAATTCCTATTTTTTTAAGCGTAGTTTCTCGCACACCAGTAATTCATATCAAAATACGTTTTTTACTCATTTGGGATCTTGTAGTAAACTTTATAATTGGGCTAATTTCTTTATCAACTTGTTGATAAATTGCAATAAATTCTTAATGAAAAATGTATTTATCCTCATCATTTTTGTGCTGAAATTTCTGAACGGTACTGACAATAACTGAGCATCTCCCAAACCAAGGTGTCGTATAATTCACTGCCAGGCGCTTGTTTTTCATTATTGGGTGGTAAGTTTGCTCTCTCTTGAGTGCAATCTTTATTGATGTCTCCGAGTAATCCAGACGATGGGGCAATTATGGCGGAGCATATCAGGGCCTATACTTTCAAAAAAAGTTAAGAGATCGTAAGTTCATCAGCCAATCATTGACGGCCTTTCAAGCAAAATCCACCAATCATGGACAANCCATGCAGCACGTAAGTACAACAGCTCCTTGGTACTGACGCTCCATGCAGCACGTACGTACAACAGCTCCTTGGTACTGACGCTCCATGCAGTACGTAAGTACAACAGCTCCTTGGTACTGACGCTCCATGCAGCACGTAAGTACAACTGCTCCTTGGTACTGATGCTCCATGCAGCACGTAAGTACCACAGCTCCTTGGTACTGATGCTCCATGCAGTACCATTACTCCTTGGTACTGATGCTCCATGCAGTACCATTACTCCTTGGTACTGATGCTCCATGCAGTACCATTACTCCTTGGTACTGATGCTCCATGCAGTACTATTACTCCTTGGTACTGATGCTCCATGCAGTACTATTACTCCTTGGTACTGATGCTCCATAACCGTCGCATATAATTAGACAGAATTGCATGGTTGCTGCGTTGTCGAGGTCCAATAAGAGGACGGACTACATTGTAAGCGAGTGACTGGTAATTGGCTCGTTAGTCAAGCCTTTAATTGGGTGAAGCTTCATCTAAATCGTATACAACGAAGAAGCGAGACGGAAATAATATAGTCAATAAGGCACATAACTGTGCGTAATACTGCAGTTACTGTCGTTCATTTGCGTTAGTTATGTTTGTGCCGCCGTTCAATATCCCAGTTAAATATTCTAAAGGAGATTCGTGAAGCACAGGAATCGGACTGACAAAGCTCTCTGAGTCGTGATTAAGCATTTTAACATATTTTGGCATTTTGAAACAAGCGATATGTTTAAATAACTAATTCAAGACAATGATTGCGCAAAAAATAGCTAATTGACTACTAAAAATTACGCTTAATTTCAAATTCGCGAGTGGTTGATTGATTTGCTTTTGAGTTCTCCTCCGCGATGCTCGGCAGCAATAATCTAAAATTGTCAGGGGTCTTGAAACTTTAAAAAGTTAGTAGTTTCAGTAACAGGATTTCATGTCGTTAATAATAATTTATTGTTGCGGTTTATAAAAAATTAAAACTATAACCGATTGTAGCAGTTTCCTGGTAAATTTACAATTTCGAATACGTGCTTTATTTAAGATTATTAAGAGTGATGCCGCTCTCGTTGTGCATTATGCGAGACTGTGAATCTTATATACGAAGATTTTTCCCATCTCATAAAAACATTCAAGTGCAAGTATTTGCCGGCACTCCAGTCTGCCCTGCATTGTTCTCATTCACAAATGGCCGACGAGGAATATCCAGACAATGACGGATATCCAAGCAAAGAGGTAGATGGATACCCATGCGTGTAAGAATATCCATTCGTGGGAGAATATCCAGGCGTGGGAGAATATCCAGGCGATGACGAATATCCATACGGATAAGAATATCCAGGCGAAGAAGATCATGCAGGCGATGACGAATATTTAGACGAAGAATAATATCCATGCGAGGAAGAATAACTATGCGAACGAGAATATCCATGCGTAGAAGAATATCCATGCGTAGAAGAATATTCAAGTGCCCCTGGGACGAGCGCTACCGCATGCCGAGGCGACAAGTCCATGTCACGTCGGTATGCTGCTGAGGCTCGAATGTTTTTTTTTAGAAAAAATCTTTATTTCACCCTCAGGAATGCCTCATTTGTCTCCAGGATATTCATGAGACAGTTTTTATCGTCATTTTTTGTCTTTTTGCAATTTTATTCCATTCTCTCTTGTATTTTTAACAAAATTCTTTGCAGAGCTTTCGAAAACTCCTTACTCTCATTCATAAAATTTTCAAATTACTTAAAAACGTTAAATTTCCCCATCCCGTCAAGCTTAAAATCTCTAAACACTCACAAGGAACTTGTTTTGCTACCA
>NW_025939642.1:0-489 GCF_000764305.2 Hyalella azteca | reverse complement strand
ATCGCAACGCATCTACAATAAAAAACTTAAAGAAGTAGAAATATGACAAAAAAACAAGGCCTACCTCCTATCCAAAGTGCAGCATTTGGCTTGATAATTTTGGTCATAGTGATCTATGCCTTGTATTTACTTAAGGATATTTTCATTCCTTTTATATTTGCCGGCCTCCTTTCGTTTCTTTTGTATCCTATTTCTCATTTTCTCGAAAAATACCGAATTCCACGTCCATTGGCAATAATAGTAGCCATTGTTTTGGCACTTTCATTTTTGAGTGTTGTGGTTTATTTTAGCTTTCAACAAATCGTCCAGTTGGAAAGCCTATTGCCTGAAATAGAAAAAAAAGGAACCATTTGGATTACCCAAATCGAAAAATTATTGCGTCGGAACTTTCACATCAACCAAAATCAATTGGTAGCTGAAAGTCAGAAATACATGACCGAAATACTTAAAAACAGCACGCAGTTTATTGGCAATACCTTGAGTACCACT
>NW_025939641.1:0-273 GCF_000764305.2 Hyalella azteca | reverse complement strand
CTCCCTCCACACTCCTTAAACCTCTCTACCTCCACCATCTTCCTCCTCTTCCATCTCATCTCTCCCTCCGCTCTCTCCGCTCCCTCCTCTTTCTCTCCTCCCTCCTCTCTCTCCCCTCCCTCCTCTCTCCCCTCCCTCCTCTCTCTCCCCTCCTTCCCCCACTATCCACCACCACCTCCCTCTCCTCCCAGCACCTCACCACGGCGCTACGCACGCCTCGTTTGCGTTGTTCGCTGGTCAACAATTAATTGTAGCAGCCATACGCGGGCGCGC
>NW_025939640.1:0-930 GCF_000764305.2 Hyalella azteca | reverse complement strand
GTGATGGGGATGATGTAGGTCTTGGTGATGGGGTGATGTGGGTCATGGTGATGGGGGTGATGTAGGTCTTGGTGATGGGGGTGATTTAGGTCTTGGTGATGGGGGTGATGTGGGTCTTGGTGATGGGGTGATGTAGGTCTTGGTGATGGGGATGATGTAGGTCTTGGTGATGGGGTGATGTGGGTCATGGTGATGGGGGCAGTAAGCTGCAGCAAAAGAGTTGTTCTCTAAAAGCTGATATAATGAACGGTACTAAGACCTGGGCTAGTATGGCTGCTGCATCTGGTGACGGTGAGACTGGGCCCGGTAAGTATAGTGAAGGTGGTAAGTATAGTGAGTATTTAGGCAAGAATGGTGAAAGCGGGAGTCTAGAGAGCAAGTCCTGTGAACAAAGGCAAGGGCAAATGCTTGGTGTCAAGGCAGTCGGCTACGAGAAAATACACGATTTGAAAAACGAGGCTGGAATTGTAAAATAAACTCGCTAAATGTTTGGAAGACTAAATTTCAGTCTGCAAAAGTGGTTCCTCGCGTTCATTCAAAAGCCAAGCCAAACCTGCTCGTAAAAACTGGATATAGCGCCCCTTACAAACCCAGCCCTCTTAATTCTACCCTCTAAATCCAGTCCCAAAAAATTCAGCAATAAAGTTACTGTGAAGAAAATCCTCATGGTAACCATGGTAAAAAAAGCAATGGACCCACAAATTCTGTTCAACCCCGAAATCCGCAACCCCTAGTGTAACCCCAGGGGCAAAACCTGCTGTAGATGAGCCTCCGTCCAGTGAGGCAGCGGACATTCTGTCCACCAGCGGCCGAAGGATAAAGAAACCAAAAAAGCTTTTCGACAACGCTTATGACGATGCAGGCGTTGATGAGGCTTGCAGGGCTAGACCGTCATCCTTCAGACCCTCGTCGTCCATCAGACCCTCGTCG
>NW_025939639.1:0-444 GCF_000764305.2 Hyalella azteca | reverse complement strand
TCTGGCGACGAGTGAAGGCAAGCAAGTTCCGTCACTTGGCTTAACGTGATTCGGGGCAAGAAACCTGATGCGTTGCATTCTTTACCACCGAGAAAATGCGAATATTAGCAGTTTCTTAGTGAGAACTATGTAGATGTTTCGGTAATAATTCAAAAACCATATTTGGCTCAATTAAATTTACATATCATTTGCTCCCACGCATGGTCCTGATCATCAGTAATTCACAATTTTATAGAGATTTGTATGAAATGCTGTTACCAGCTCAATCAATGTTCTTACTAGTGATGTTTATTACGTTGATCTGCCATTTTCATCGAAAATAAATAACGTTAATATTAAAAAAATTCTCAGATTCTAATCGTTAAAATTCTTTGCATGTTATTTTAGTCGTAATTTTCATTGAAAGGGCAGAAAGAATTGAAAACGAGTCACTCGTTATTACGG
>NW_025939638.1:0-1592 GCF_000764305.2 Hyalella azteca | reverse complement strand
CTGAATATTTAAAGCACCAGAGCGAATTACTCCTCTGAATATTTAAAGCACCAGAGCAAATTACTCTTCTGAATATTTAAAGCACCAGAGCAAATAACTCCTCTGAATATTTAAAGCACCAGAGCCAGCCTCGAAAAAAGAAATTACTTTTCCTCGCCGCGTCAATAATTCAATTTATGAATATTTTACTGGAATTTTGAGAAGAGATTTGACAGCGCATCGTTCAGGGCGACGCCTAGAGCGATACCCGTTAATAATATTATTATTACTGCCTGGCTTCCTAAGTTTTACTTGAAATGTTTTCCTGACTTTGGTTTATCTTCCAACTGTTTTTCGTTATTTCTACTTGCTTCCTTTTTACTAATTCCGTTACTCTCGCTTTCACTTGATAGTTCACTTATTTTGTGTAATATTTCGAAATAGTGTAATTATTTTTAGAATATTTCTTGTGTTTGTTGCTTGCACGAGACTGAAAATTGTGGTCGTGACCGCAAAGTTCATTCCAAAACTTATTGTTAATTAAAGTTTGGTTTTTATTCAATTTTGTGAATAAACTTCCTATATACACGTAGGATACTTATCAAAACTTATTGTTAATTAAAATGTTTGGTTTCTATTCAATTTTGTGAATAAACTTTCTATATACACGTAGGATACTTATACCAACAACTACTTTTTAAACGTTTGTTGTTTGTAAACGTTTTAAACAACAAACAACGTCACCTCATTACAATTCTTCGTTTCATTTCCATAACTATCGAAATTGCAATATTTTATAATGGAAATGGAGTAGAGAAGCATTCATCGGTTCAAAAATTCTTCTCCATTCATATTTTACGGATACATATTCCTTTTATCCACCATTGCCAAAAAACGATTTGCACAACTCATCACATTTTGTAAAGGCAATTATTCATGGAATTTGTGCCGTTGCTACAACTCTGCAAACCAGATTTCCCTTTCAATGATTTGACGAATCTGTTTCGCAGCGGAGTGCTGAAATTCCAAAATTCTTTTATCTTGCAAACTAGATTTCCCGCGAGATTTTGAGTCATATTTTGCAGGATTAAAACGAGGAAAAGCGTGAATATGAAACACAGCATTCGATATCGTCGCGTTATGAGGGCTCATTGTGCGGAGATTGTAGCGAGTCCTCGCAGACTTGCTTTTGTTGTCATGTGTCTTTGATCCATTTTGCTTTACCCTCCTAATTTACCTCTTGTTTTATTCTCTTGTTTTATCCTCTTGTTTTATCCTCTTGCTTTCTCCTCTTTATTTATCCTCTTGCTTTACCCTCTTGCTTTACCCTCTTGCTTTACCCTCTTGCTTTACCTCCTGCTTTATCTTCTTGCTTTACCCTCTTGCTTTACCCTCTTGCTTTCCCCTCTTGCTTTATCCTCTTGCTTTACCCTCTTGCTTTAACCGACTAATTTGGACTCTTGTTTTATCCTCTTGCTTTGCCCTCTTGCTTTACCCTCTTGCTTTAACCTCTTGCTCTACCCTCTTGCTTTACCCTCTTGCTTTACCCTCTTGCTTTACCCTGTTGCTTTACCCTCTTGCTTTACCCTCTTGCTTTACCCTCTTGCTTTACC
>NW_025939637.1:0-669 GCF_000764305.2 Hyalella azteca | reverse complement strand
CAGGGGCCAACGATGAGGAGGCCAAGCAAAGGGCCGCGCCCCCTCGGCCCCCCCTGTCCAAGGTGAGACCCCTTCCCCCTCATTTGAGCCCCCCCCTCATCACTCCCCTCCCCCTTTTAAAACGTCCTATATGATTCTTCACAATAACCTAAGTTTTACTGCTTTATAAATTATATAAAATTTTATGGCCTAATGCTTTTGTGGTTGCAAGGCATGCCTGATCATTACCTATGGATAACATAAACTCCTGTTCTCTTTTCCTCAATTTCACTATTTAATTCACTATTTTCTAAATTTCACATCATTCTTTACGATTTAATTAATTATTTTCTTATTTTCATATTATTCTTCACTATTTAATTCATTATTTTCTAATTTCACATTATTCTTCACGGTTTAAATCATTATTTTCTAATTTTCATATTATTCTTCACAATTTATTTCATTATTTTCTAATTTCACGTTATGAATCACGGTTTAATTCATTATTTTTTAATTTTCCTTTTATTCATCATGGTTTAATTCATTATTTTCTAATTTTCACACTATTCTTCACGGTTTAATTCATTAATTTATTATTTTCATATTATTTTTCGCGGTTTAATTTATTATTTTATAATTTTCATATTATTCTTCACGGTTTAATTAATTATTGTCTTATTTTCATTT
>NW_025939636.1:0-2641 GCF_000764305.2 Hyalella azteca | reverse complement strand
GACATTTCTTCTAAAGTACTGTACAGATTTGAATTAAATTTGGAATATAAATTTCTCAATACCCGACGGTGATGTTTAGCTCCTGATATTTTTTTTCACTTTTGCCTTCGTTCGCGAGTATTTTTCAATTTTGTCTCATTCGTGATTCTCATCGTGGAAAGACCGATGAGTAATTTACGACGTCTGTTTATCTTCATACCTTCCACCAGGCCTGCAGTTGAATAGCTTGTGTACAGGGATTTCAACTCCACATGAAAGGATGCTCGTATGCAAATAGTTTTGGTTAAAAATATCTTTAAAATGGAAGTTGATTCAGATATGTATTTTCTATTTCTTCAGTGCCGACAATTCTATTATGATACCGATCAATAGAAAATGAATAGTTCTACTTCCTTATGTCTCACAAATTTAAGTAAGTTGCAAGTAAAATGAACTGCGATGTTCAACATTTTCCTCTATCATAACTGATGTTATACAAAGTTCACAAATTTTTTGTTACTGTAGAGAAATTGAAAATAAATAGCTGAATAAGCATGAAAAAATTGATACGTTTTTCATTCACGAGCGGGGTTATTTTGGATAAACGTAATGAAACGTATAAGTTATAACTCTATAGAGCAACAGCCAAGCCTGTCTGAGTACTGGGAAAATCTTGAGAAAAAATTGTTAAAGGAAAACGGCCAAGTTAATATATATTATATAGTTACAGGATTGCGTTTCCTTATTATCCTTACTTAGTAGTATAATTCAAAATTTATTTATTTTCATTCTGATTGAAATTTATTGGGCAAATTTTATGTAAAAAGTTGATTATTGAAACGTTAATAAATTAGAGATGATTTTTTTAGAGATGTTATACCACCGGCATGTTGCAATAATTTATTGCTTCTCATAATGGTATTGTAAGATACGACCCTATAGAATTGGGGAGCGCAGTGGTGTTCTGTACGCGATATGTGTTACTGGAAACTTTATTATCCTTTGTATTTTCTACTGTTGCGGTTGAATTAACCTCTTTCAAGTGTTGGTGTTATTAGAATTGAGATCGCAAAAGTAACTCTCGATGGAGATGGACGTCTCGGACAAATTTACGGCCGGACCTCTCGATGGTCACAATTGCACAATACAATACAATGGTCACAATTGCACAATTGCATCAATGAGTGCCCTTTCCAGAAAAATGGGCAACGCTGAGCTCCCGAGCTATCACGAATTTTCTTTTGCTAAATTAACGCAACTAACGAATGATAATGGGACCAGATATATTGACTTGAAAAGTATTGTCATTTCACATATTTAATTTCTCAGGGTGCCTTATACATTCACATAATATCACTTATGTATATAAAAATTTTTTTTATTAATCTAGAGTCTAGACCGTTCACAGTTTACACGAGTGTTAAAATTTTTTTCCAAAGTCTTTTGGAAACTTCAAATATTTCATCCCTCTCATGCTTTTCGAGTAGATTTTCATGACTCTTACGTCACCATGTATATTATTTGCAAGAAAAATACTGTGAAAATGTAAGAATGTATAGTTTCCTGACATAATGAATGGAGCGAGATGTGATATTTAATTAAACGACCATAATTCTCCCAAATTTGCAAATACGAAAACTTTTTCTCTACTGTTAGATACCTGGAAGAACTAGAACGTTCAGCGCTTNGTAGATGCTCTCAGAAAGAGTGAAATCTGCCACGCTTGAGGCCTGCTGTACCGCCGGCCGACGATGCTAGCTTCTGACCTAAATACAGGCGGAGAGCTGATGCTCTGCGCCTGTCTCTTATACACATCTAGATGTGTATAAGAGACAGGTTTTTAGGGTAAAATTTGTTATTTGGGATAACACGTGCATGCAACCTTGTAAATAAGTTCGTGGCTTGTAAATAGTTTGTCATTACTCAGCGTAAATGGCTTTTCATTAAAAATTACCTGGCGACGCATCTTGAAAATGGTTGACAACGCTTTGGGCTTAAAAACCCATATATTGGCAATGCTGCTTCCACCTTCTGAACCCTGGGTCATACATATATATTAGAATATCATTGATAATGGATAATTTATTGTTAGATAAATGCTTTGATCAAAACTCATGACAGAAGCCAAATACTCTGCCTAAATTTCTACAAACAATAATTATCTTCTTACAGTTATTTTTAGCTCATTATCTCATTTATGAAAAAATGCACTATTGTGCTCACCATGTCTGTCTTTCCGTCCGTGACTTCACGTTTTTGTCAACGAGAAAATGTGCTCTCTGTCATTCACTGCAGTGAGTACTGAGTTACATTTTTTATTAAACAACCAGATGAACGCAACTGTTGATGATCACAGAAGCTATGTGTTTTATATTAACATATTTCTCTCCTGTTTCGTGTCCGAATATTTTTCTTTGTGTTTAATTTCATAGGTCTATTTTGGGTGTATTTTATCTGTGTATTCATTTCAAAATATATAAATGTTCAAGTATATATTTCTTTGCTGACAATGCTGAAGTATTTCTTGGATTTCCATGCTCAAATATTGCTCAAGTATTGCCTCAAAATTATTTATTAATGAAGTAATTTATTTTTATTTATTCTTGAATTTGATTTGTCAAAAAACTTATGGATATGATATTTATCAATTTATTCTATCCAT
>NW_025939635.1:0-450 GCF_000764305.2 Hyalella azteca | reverse complement strand
GAAGTAGAGTTCTATTACTTCTATAGCAGGATCATGAAATTCTGTTAAATGTTTGAAATTGCTTAAATTTGTCTAAATCTTGTTAAAGTCGGTGACTGTTATCTAGCCTTAAGCACGATTTCTTTCCTCCTTAAAAAATGGTTGAATAGTTATCTAATAGTTATCGGTAACATTTATTAAAAGTTTAAATTTACGTGAAATTATTTAATTAATGTTAAATCAAAGTAATAAGAAGTTGCCAAATAGCGACAAATTTTCTAAACCGCGGTACGAGTATAGAGCGCATGCACGTAGAACAGATACGCCTTATTGGGGGGCCAAACTGGGTCAGGATGACTCACAAACACGCAAAAAGAGCATTGCTATGCTACAGTATCACTCATTTCTATGATTGTAATGCACAATGTCGGTACCTACTTAGAGGCTAGCGGCAAATCCTGCGTAGTAATG
>NW_025939634.1:6364-8221 GCF_000764305.2 Hyalella azteca | reverse complement strand
ACAATTCCTAGCCTCCTAGCTGACAATTCCTAGCCTCCTAGCCAACAATTCCTAGCCTCCTAGCTGACAATTCCTAACCTCCTAGCTGACAATTCAAGTTATTCGCTTCCTGATGAGTTTGAAGAACGAAAGCCATAGTATCATTTCAAAATTTAAATTCATTTTTGATATAAATAATAATTTTAGAAAATATTTAAATTTTTGCCCTGAAAGGAATTTGGCAGTAAAAAAGAATAAAAATTAAAGAAAAAATTATAAAAGAACAAAATAATCTGAAAATCTCCCGATGATCGAAGTGATTAAATGGGAAGTAAGAAAACAAAATGGCGCTAAATTTTTACCAAAGCAATCAAGTATTTTTCGAAAATTAAAACAAAAATAATGTATAGGCAGGAATTGCACTTGTCAAAAGTACAATGAGTTTTCATTCAACGTTCTATTCATAATATAACTCTCATCATATGAAAAAAAGCAAAGAGTTAATGTTCTAGCAAAGCAATGATAATTTCCAACATTTGCAACCAAGTTTATATTCCAGAGAAGCTCTTAATTTTTTCAATTATAACAGTGAACATTTGCGAGCATCAACGTACCTTTGTTTGTTGACATGACAGCCTACACCGATCATGAGTGAAAGCTTCCATTGGCCGCTAGAATGCAATTGCACCGACAAGACTCGCATAATGACCTCGTCAAATATGCGAAGATGCGTATTCGTATTTTCGGAAGAAAAAAATTTTGCACCAGATTTTAACCGTTGAATTAAAGTTGCATTCGAAGTCTTTTTGTAGAATCGACATTAATTCAACGTTGATTCAACGCCATTTTCCCGGTGTGTTTGCACCGCAGTCAAATACCATGTTCAAGCCATGGACAAATATTATCAACAAAATCAGAACTCAGTCTCAGACCGATCATTCGAGACATGCAGAAAATGTTTCATATGCATATTAATATGGTTGTTGTCATTTATTTGCAAGTTTTATTTATATACGACCAAGTAAGCAGTAAAAGTGTCATTTTATTTTTTTTTCGTATGAGCGACTGGATGGAAGAAAAAATTCAAAGCAATGGCTGGTAGTTTCATCACCAGTAAAAGTTATTATTTTTTCCCCGAAAAAATGTATTCTGGGACTTAACTAACCTGCACTAACTGCACAATATTTTGGAAAGTAATTAGTTTGCACTAACTGAGCAACTCTTTGCTTCAAATTGAAGGTCATTTTTTTGAACTTTTTTTTTGAAATGCAATTGAGAAATTACTCGAAAATTATCATGCAGTAAGCTCTACAAAAAATGTATTGAGTTTCAAGCATACAGTGTATGAACAAATTTTTGCTTTATATGTAAAACAACTGATTGTTTGACTAGGATTTTTTGATTGGAAAGTTTTTCTGTTAAAAGTGAGCAATATACTTTGCATTTAATGCTCGACAGAAACTAAATAAAGCAATGCGAGTAATTTTCAGGAAATGGAAGGTGAGAAGAATACTCTTTTTTGTCTGCCGCACTCATGAACAAATTATTTCAATAAGATTCATATTAATACTTCCACTGCTCAGGGCATTAAAGTCTTCAACGTGGCTTTTCATTTGGAAAATATAGGCTGTTTGATTTTGAAAATGGTAGGCCGTCTCTGGTCTGACTTTTATTTCGCAAAAAGCCTACACTCGCAGCCTGGCCGCTACAACGACAAACTTAGGAAACTTCAGCTAACTTTGGCCGCTACAACGACAAACTTAGGAAACTTCAGCTAACTTTGGTCGTGATGAACGTCGCCGACATGCTTGCATTCCGTCTAGAGTGACACTAAAAGAGCTTTTATTGCAGCCGTGGTTTAGAGTGAGCCTGTAAGGC
>NW_025939634.1:0-5886 GCF_000764305.2 Hyalella azteca | reverse complement strand
CAGGCACCTGAGAGGTTATCACTACCAGCACCCAGGCACCTGAGAGGTTATCACTACCAGCACCCAGGCACCTGAGAGGTTATCACTACCAGCACCCAGGCACCTGAGAGGTTATCACTACCAGCACCCAGGCACCTGAGAGGTTATCACTACCAGCACCCAGGCACCTGAGAGGTTATCACTACCAGCACCCAGGCACCTGAGAGGTTATCACTACCAGCACCCAGGCACCTGAGAGGTTATCACTACCAGCACCCAGGCACCTGAGAGGTTATCACTACCAGCACCCAGGCACCTGAGAGGTTATCACTACCAGCACCCAGGCACCTGAGAGGTTATCACTACCAGCACCCAGGCACCTGATAGGTTATCAAGTACCAGCACCCAGGCACCTGAGAGGTTATCACTACCAGCACCCAGGCACCTGACAGGTTATCACTACCAGCACCCAGGCACCTGCAGAGAGGTTATCACTACCAGCACCCAGACACCTAAGATAGGAAAGGTGATCGTATCAGGAATAATTTCCGATAATTCGAGGATTCTTTTTGCTCACAGTGAATTCAAATGATCGATGTAAATGATTATATTTCGCCGATGATTTACGATAACCTAAAAGGTTATCAGGATCAGTAAGAAAGTATAAACTTTATTGTTTATATAAACGGAACCGTAGCTAGCATAAAGATTAATTAACGAGAGCTCATGTAGCGCGGTCACTAAAGTTCCTCACCTACCTTATCTGTGTCGCCATAGTTTCCTGAATTATTTGCTGTTTAACTTATTATTATTTGTTGTGCACAACCCTTGCTTAATTGATCTTTGATTTGGGGTGCATGCTTTTTTCACTTCTATGTTTGAACACTTTGGCCAGCCAGCTAAACCCTATTGACCGACCACTTAATTAACTTAATGCGGTACTTGCGCTCTATTGTATGCAAGTCTTAAAGTTTGAAAGTATCCTTGATAAATTGGATGCGCGCTTTAAATGTTTAACCTTAAAACTTACCTCTTAACTAACTTGAATGGCCAAAGAGTTCAATGCTCCTTCCTATGGTGACTATTATTAATTTGGAACTATTGCACATTAAACTCGCGTATGCACAATTGCATTAACGCATCTAAATTCCACTCTAAAAGCACAGCACAACCAGTGCATTTATTTGTCATTAAATAAGGTGAGCATTTCTCCAGTTGTCTATGAATTGTGCGATACTGAGATTACTTAAAGCGAAGTTGTGGTTCTGGTGTGGTGTTTACTTTGTTCATTTCTATACCCAGTATCCCAACTTGTGAAACTTCATACGTCGGCCTCCCTACTGCTCGCCTGGACCTTTCTTTCTTGAATACTGGAAGCAAGGACGCGAATTTGGGACTGGCTTCTTTGAGAAAAATAAAATAAATCTGCTTTATATTCAAATTTGTCTTAATCATTGATAGCGGTCTGACTTAGACATTTCTAGAAGAGGATTTCCTCCTGCGTTGGGAAACTTCCCAACATCTGAACAACAAATCTATTAATTCAGAATTAAACAAAGTGCAGCCGCAGATTTTGAAACGTCATCTTCAGCACCAATTACTGAAAATTTTCCTATCTAGAAGTAGGCAAGGCCTATTTTATATAAATTTGTTTCTCCATTCATGGGTTGCGACTGTACGGTGCCCGCACTGTTTGATGAGGGACTATTCTGCTATCTCTATTATTTATCTTGGGTATTTACCCATTATTGAATATTTCTGTGGATATATTGTGCTTGTCTCAACTATTCTATTTTTTATGTTTTGTAATTTGCTCATTTGTATGTTTTCAGAAACCGTTTGCGGAATGTTAAAGAAAGAGTCAATCGTTGAAGCAAAATAATTATATCGGCCATTAAATTCATGCTATTGTAGAGATCGTCTTTAGAGAGAAAATAAAATAATTATCTAGAACAAGAAGAAAATGGACACTACTGACATAAACCTTTTTCTCTTCCGTTTAACCATGAATAAAAATTTCAGGAAAATAGAGAATAAATAAAAATGCTGTGCGAGACTTAAAACCATATATTTTTGATATATGAATTCTTCCGCAGAATTCTTAAGACTCGTTGAATTGCGGGGCGCTACTGAGCCCGGGGCGCGGCGGGACGTCACATTATTAGAATTTTATCTTTATTAGAGGCTTGGAATTAAATTGTCAAGCAGGCCTACACACGCGACACGTTAATCTCATGCCATTGTGAGGCATTAGGTATATGGCCATTATGCGGTGTCATGCCACATGAAGTAGATGGCCTTCATGCGGTGTCATGCCACATGAAGTAGACGGCCTTCATGCGGTGTCATGCCAAATGAAGTAGACGGCCTTCATGCGGTGTCATGCCAAATGAAGTAGACGGCCTTCATGCGGTGTCATGCCACATGAAGTAGACGGCCTTCATGCGGTGTCATGCCACATGAAGTAGACGGCCTTCATGCGGTGTCATGCCACATGAAGTAGACGGCCTTCATGCGGTGTCATGCCACATGAAGTAGACGGCCTTCATGCGGTGTCATGCCACATGAAGTAGACGGCCTTCATGCGGTGTCATGCCACATGAAGTAGACGGCCTTCATGCGGTGTCATGCCACATGAAGTAGACGGCCTTCATGCGGTGTCATGCCACATGAAGTAGACGGCCTTCATGCGGTGTCATGCCACATGAAGTAGACGGCCTTCATGCGGTGTCATGCCACATGAAGTAGACGGCCTTCATGCGGTGTCATGCCACATGAAGTAGACGGCCTTCATGCGGTGTCATGCCACATGAAGTAGACGGCCTTCATGCGGTGTCATGCCACATGAAGTAGACGGCCTTCATGCGGTGTCATGCCACATGAAGTAGACGGCCTTCATGCGGTGTCATGCCACATGAAGTAGACGGCCTTCATGCGGTGTCATGCCACATGAAGTAGACGGCCTTCATGCGGTGTCATGCCACATGAAGTAGACGGCCTTCATGCGGTGTCATGCCACATGAAGTAGACGGCCTTCATGCGGTGTCATGCCACATGAAGTAGACGGCCTTCATNCATTGAACTGAGAGAAGGAGCAAACGTTTGTATATTGACAAACAGAATTTGGAGACCTGCTGCTTGCGAGGGATATTATTCACCCGATAGGGGAAGGGTTAATTCTTCTCAAGCTCATATGAACATTTATAGTGATTATCCTATCATATTTTCCTAAAATATCTATTCTACGAACTTCAATCAATTTCCACAATAATCTGCACTAAAAATGTAACAGGCGACAGTCCGAGTTTTTTCATATCCTCAATCCAACTCACGATCGACTGTCATATGATATGTTTTCTCATATGACTGTCATATGACATGTGTTGACATATGTTTTGAAAATGCCATGGGCCTATTTCTTCAACGCCGACACTTCTATTCTTCTATTCTATAGCTCCCATATAAGGTTATACTGTGACGAGCGTTGTATTCACCCTAACAAAATTCGGGGACCGCCTAGGCTTCGGCCGAATAGTCACTACACTCGGCGCAATGTTATTCTGGGTCAGTTGGCCAACTGATCGCAATCAGCGACTTGTCAGAATAACATTGCGCCGAGTGTAGTGACTATTCGGCCGAAGCCTAGGCGGTCCCCGAATTTTGTTAGGGTGAATACAACGCTCGTCACAGTATAACCTTATATGGGAGCTATAGAATAGAAGAATAGAAGTGTCGGCGTTGAAGAAATAGGCCCATGGCATTTTCAAAACATATGTCAACACATGTCATATGACAGTCATATGAGAAAACATATCATATGACAGTCGATCGTGAGTTGGATTGAGGATATGAAAAAACTCGGACTGTCGCCTGTTACATTTTTAGTGCAGATTATTGTGGAAATTGATTGAAGTTCGTAGAATAGATATTTTAGGAAAATATGATAGGATAATCACTATAAATGTTCATATGAGCTTGAGAAGAATTAACCCTTCCCCTATCGGGTGAATAATATCCCTCGCAAGCAGCAGGTCTCCAAATTCTGTTTGTCAATATACAAACGTTTGCTCCTTCTCTCAGTTCAATGGGGTTTTAGGTTTAATAATCAACAAAATCAAGATGAAATTTGTGGGTAAAGCGTCTCAGGTCGGTCCGTGCAACTGATAATATTAAATGAAAGTAACACTCTGCATGTCATCCGAGGTGTGCAATGATGCTGTAGCAGCCCCGTACCATCTTGCAAGGTAATCGTCAATAATTATTGTCTCTCCATTCGCCACATCAGCAGCACAATTTCACAAATCGCTACTCGGTTGAAATTATAATCTATAGAGAATTTTTCAATTCTCTAAATACTCGGTTGAAATTGTAAGCTTTTGTAAGTTGCCACGCTCGAACATTTCAAATACGACTGATCAATCTTTTCATTTCAATATTTTTCATTCATTAATTCAAAGTGTCGGTTGTTTGATACAGGGTTTGATATGAAATTTATGTATTGAAAAATGATCAATGTTCAAGTCAAATGGAAAATTTTCAATCACTCTTTATTGTTTGAGGGACAAACTTTACCAACACTTGAGATGGTAGCGAGCTGTTAACATGCGATGTGATCAGAGTCTAGTCACTGCAACATTGATTAAACGAATGAGAGGCTAATCGAGTATGCATAGAGCTTACCTGGAATCGATTAGGACCATTAAATTTGTTCTAAACTCATACTGATGAGGACATGTTTGAATTTAAATCCGATAATATATTATTGAATTTAAATCCGATAATGCTGAAGCTGTTCATTTTACAATAAGTGCAAAGTATACTGTATACCTGTCATGGAAGAGATATTTCCTCTAGATTTGCACTGAAAAAATAAGGCAGATTGCATTATTTTGGTACGTTTTTATTTCCTCTTTAACATTTCCCTCCTACCATTATCCTATCTCCCCGCTCTTCCCGAGGGGCCTATCGTTCATTAGGTCAGGACCATTGCTATTCATTAGGCGTCCGAAGGCCTTATCTGTCGCGCCTTAGCCGCCGCTAGCGGGCCTATTCGCGGCCAAAAGCGTCTATTACTGGCCTTAAACGCCACCAAACGATTTCCAGTTACCGTCAATCCCGTAATAATTTTATGGTGAAGAAGATCGTGGCCGTAAATATGTCGCGCTGAAATGAACCAAAGCTGCCGTGAGCAAAGCAACGGAAGTTTAAACGTTCGAGAAACGCACGAAGATAATATTGAAATGCGGAAACAGTTTACCATTATACTGATGCCTGTATTACAGAGAATATCACACTGCGTGTAATATGCAGTGCAAAGCATGAATGTTACTCTGTGAACATTTAGGATCGATTCTGCAAATAATTCTACCAGCAACTATTGTTTATAGAAAACGTGATCGCATCAGGAATGATTTTCGAGATTTCGAGGAGGCTTTCGGCTCATAGTGAATTCAAATGATTGAAATGATTGTAAATGATTTTGAAATTATTCAAATGATTGTAAATGATTATACTTCGCCGACGACACACGTTGAATACAGCAATTGTAAGTTTTCAAGAATTATGGGAAAGATTCTTTGCATTCTCCCCATTGTCTGATCAGATAACAGCCGTATGTGCCATACAAACATTTTACGGAGTAAAATATCAAGGGATTAAATAATCCCTTTAATCCCTAATCCCTTTAATACCTTTAATCCCTAAAATAAAACATCAATTTTGGGATTAAATATAAAATATAATCAACCAAATTTCGGGATTATATTCGGTAAAAATTAATAAATATATTATTAAAATGATTTTGTAATAAGTCACAGCGTTTCTGGTCCTCGGAGCCATCGATGGAGCGAAGGTTGTGGCGGTGCAGCATTCACTCGCAATTAAGGCTTCAAAAGAAGTGATTACGAA
>NW_025939633.1:0-296 GCF_000764305.2 Hyalella azteca | reverse complement strand
TCGATGTTGAAGTTCCAATCAATTTGCCAAGAAATCAAATGATGACCTACCGTTTCTCCATAAGAAGTACTTACATGTCCGTCCTTTAATTAAAAATCCTCCGTTCAAATTGAATTAGACTTGTGTTATCAGTTATTGCGACTTTTATAGCGCATCTAGCGGGACTATCCACAACCTGCCAAAAATTACAACCAAGACGACACTGGTTCCTATAGATTTGCCGCCGAACATTGACTGAAAATTAAGTTTTTGCATTTCACTTAATTCTCCATGGTTCGAAGGGACTACTTTGTTCC
>NW_025939632.1:455071-467562 GCF_000764305.2 Hyalella azteca | reverse complement strand
CCTGAGCGTCTGAAACTATTTTTCGTGGACATTTGCAGGGAATTTCCTGAGTGTCTCGCTTATTTGTACAATTACAAATGGGAAGCACTGGCTCAGCCACAGCTTCCTGAGTCCAGACTGAAGTCTGAACCACGGCCACGCGAGCAGCTCTAAAAAGAAAGTAGTCTCCCTTGCTATCGAAATTTTCTCGTTTTCTTTTTTATGTGAGAAGATTGAGAGGATATGCTATAGGAAAATCTGTCCCGATAACATTCTTCAGGCTATTACATCTTCCAATAAATTCACTTGCAGAATGCTTCATTCTTCACTGCTTGTTGTTATGTTTTCAACTTCTAAAATTCTTTCTTCTTGAAAAAATGTAATTGGATACCGATACGAGTCTCTTTATGTCCTTTAATCGTGGTTACTGTTTTCATTGCACCAAACTCTGTGTGTGTTGTCTGAAAATGACAAGAAAAAAATGGAAAATACAGCCTCTTAACTTGAAACCTATCATGTTACTCTCATTTTAAAATTCCATATCGATGTGTGAGAGAGAATTCGATTGTTATAATAATTTATTACAGGTTAAAATCGTATGAGTTGAAGACGTGCACGGCAAGCTCGGGATAATTTAATATGTCAAGAAAATATTCTATTTTCTGTATTATTCATTAGAAATTTATTTACTAAAATGTGATCCCAATTGATAATGAGAAAATAAAAGTCTAAAATTATATTACAAGATATTGCGGGAAGGATTATATAGAAGCGACTGCAATTCAGCAAGTAACCGCGTGCAAGTAGCCGTCATGGATCTTTCGTGATGCCATTTTGAATCCGTTGAAAATAAATATTTAAAAATTATTCGTTTAAAAGATATCTTAAATTAAATATGTAATTATAGATCATAATTCGCGTTAATTGCAAAGCGTTAGCAATCGTTTAAAAACTGCATACAAGCCGCGTACCATAAAGCAACAACCATGTATGTACAATTGTACATGCAATACTTATTGCGTAAGGCCGTTTTTATCTTCTATAAAATGACCTCTTTGCATTAATACTTACAAGTTTTTGTGTAAAAAACGGCATTGATAGATAATTATTCGCGTTAATCGCAAATAGCTTGCACTCGTTCGAAAGCTACAAACAATATGCGATTCTCTTTTTTTCAAGAAATTTTACTCATATGACTCCCTTGAACTATTAAAATTTCTACAATACGCCATCTTAAAAACCTATTTCTTGATATGATTTTCAAGCTATACAGCATTGAGTGACATATCATTTGATTCGTAAAGACAATATCTAGCGACTCTGGACGCTCTGTTTCTCTGATTTGTACATGATTTGGATTATATATAGAAAAAACAAGTAAGGAGTGGTAAACAAGTGTTTACAAGTGAAAAACCAAGTGTTTACAAGTGAAAAACCAAGCGTTTACAAGTGAAAAACCAAGTGTTTACAAGTGTTTGCAAGTGAAACACCCAAGTGTTAACAAGTGGAAAATAAAGAGTTTCCAAGTGTTTACAAGTGAAACACTTAGCGTTTACAAGTTTCACTTGTTTCACTTCTGTTAATTCAAGTGCTTTCAAGTTTTCAGAAGTGTTTAGAAGTGCTTAGAAGTGTTTACAAATGTTACAAGTGTAAAATTATTTACAGGTGATTGCGACTGTTAACAATTGGGGAAAATGGAAAAAGTAAATGATAAATAAAATAAAAAATCTAAAAACGAGAGTTAAAGTCAACAGATATTCAATCTCTTTACAAATCGAATGATATGTCTCTGGATGATTTATAAAAGACCCCTTTTTGTCCTTTTCTATGCATTTCACGTTTTATTCTGATTTTTTTCTCGAAAATTCGACAAAGCAAATTGTTTTTCTTTTGGAGATACACATATATACACATACATCGTAGGCTTACCTTATACACGTAAGACTACGAAGTTCCAGAACGATCGGTCATTTAGTTTAGGAGGTAGTTTTTGATGTAGACGCTCCCCTGAATGACGATAGCTAAATAGGGTAAGTTTAAGTTATTATATAAATGTATGATAAATCATTTGAATTGGTGAACAATACTATTCAATAATTCAATATAGTTAACGTGTTAGTATTTGTATCACATGTAGAGAGGAGCTTCAAACTTCATAATACGTGTGCAAGACTTGCGCAAGTCTTGTAACATGCAGTTGAACTGGTGAAATGAACTTTACTTTTCATTAAAGTTGTCCAGCTAGTATGAGCCCAACTAACGTTTCAAAAGTTTTATGAAATTATTTTAAACAACGAATGAAGCCCTATTCATTTTTGCATCAATAATTAAGAACGGTCTTAGAGTTTTTCTTCAGTCGCCTCACCGCAGCAGGCCGATGGCTCCAAAACTTGCTGTGATCGAGTACAACTTGGAGGTCGGACAGGCGCCGCGTTTCGCCAGTTAGCAAAGCGTGCCACGAATGCTTCATCTAAACGTTAAGTAAGTGAACATCTTTGGTTGCATTTATTTCACTGAATGTATTGGTAATCACTTCAAATCCCAGGTGTAATTCTTGGACAATTCATTTGGAAAATGCGGCATTTATTATTCTGTTATACATCATAACCAATATTGCAGCTCGTATGACAGTAATTTCACGACGCTTCGTCGTCGCATTGAGTTTGTCCCCCGGCTGCAGTTAGGGACTCGTGGTAGCGTAAAGCCTTCACCGATGAGCTGATTTGATTCTAGGGTGCATGTGAAATTTTAACCATTTATATCCAAACTAACTGAAGTATAGCATCGCAAAGGTTTAATTAAGATATTTAGACTCTTAATGTCAAACCAGAGGAAGATGAAACGCTCTTTATCTGCTGACTGTGTTCACCGCACCCCGAGCCTCGTGTTGTGCAGCAACTGCAGCATAATTGGTCAACTTCATTGAGAAATACGACCCTGCATCTATGATGAAGATTTTCATCGTTAATTTCTTTTTGCATTATTTTCACCATTGAGAACATAATTATTTTTTAAGGTTTTCGTCATTCTTTCTTAGCGAGCCTGGATGCGTTAGTATCCTGAGAATCACGTAGATTTGATTGTTCAATCGATTGAACAGTTTCATTGTCGCCTTCGCAGGGCTGCACAGAATATCAGAGCTTGGCTCTACTATGTACCTTCGCTTTGGTGCGCTGATTCGCTCCTTGGGTGAATGCAAAATTTTATCAATTCTTATCCAAGCTAACTGAAGTTTGACATCGGTAAGGTTTAAGGTGATCCTCTGAATGGAAATTAATACAAGACAATCAACGTTCAACTCGAGGAAGGCATGCGCATGCAACGCGAGTGATCAGCCGAAGATGATCACCGCACTACAGCGCTTGCATTCACCCCGAACCTCGTAGTGCCCAGCTGAGAGCAACTCCAGCTTAATTGAACATTTTATTGGGCAAATAAGATTAAGACTTATGGGATGTAGACTCTTATCGTGCATTAGATTTTTGATAACGGCTAAGTACCATTTTCAGAATCTGAAATATTTTTCACGATTTTTTCTACAAAAGCTTTGAAATAATTATCAGGAACTGCTGTCCACATACTAATGTCCAGCCACCGTCAAGAATTCAAATATTTCAAATTTCTATTACTTATAAACCTGCAAGGGCCCAAAATATATTGCATTTTTTGCAGATATTCCATAATTTCTCTGATATTACGAGAGTGCAGTATATAATTGCATTACTGATTATGCAATTGGTTCAACAAAATTTAGCACAAACTAAGCTATTCCTGATAGTCCGATGGAGATCAACGACCTTATGACCCAAAAAATTGGGATTTATGAACATACATCACCAACCATAATTTATTGACATAGCTTCATTTGGAACACGGAGAAAAAATTTCTGATCATTTTAGAGTAATTTCCTCATACTCATACTAGATTTTTTCAGAATTCGACCCAACACATGTAAGGACATTGCCGTGCCACGGTTCAGATTGAACAAAATTAAAGGGAATTATAGTATGAAGATCACATGTATCGTACGATTGATCCAATGACGTTATAGTTCTAATAACGATCCAATAGTCCAATAACGATCCAAAATTTAACCTGTATAGTGAACGGATTTTTTTTCATAAATATGTTAACGGTTCGTAGGTGTGTACATTCAGTTATTATAAGTAAAACACGCTTGAGCGTCTGGAACTGTTTTTTTTTTTTTTTGGACATTTGCAGAGAATTTCCTGAGTTTCTTGCCTATTTGTACAATTACAAATGGGAAGGACTGGCGCAGCCACAGCCTCCTGAGTCCTGTCCCTGACTGAGACAAGCGTCCAGCCCTCTCGAGAAAGTAGTCTCCGTTGTAATCGAAATTTTCTCGTTTCGTTTTTTTTATGATGGCTGATTTCGAGGGTAGGCTATAGGAAAATCCGACGGCAATTTTCAGGCAATTTCATCTTCCAAGAATTCACTTGCAGCATGCTGCATTCTTTACAGCTTGTTGTTTATTTTCCACTTCTATGCTTCTTTCTCGTGAAAAACATTTAATATGGTTTAGAAAGGGGTTCTAAGTCCTTTAATCTTGGATACTATTTCCACTAGATCCTGATTTTCAAAAACTTCAACTTCATCCTCCATTTATGGAGGATGAAATTGTAGTAGTTGTATCCCTGCAGTCGTAGATCATCCAGTTTTTCTAATACACACACATGAACGATTGCTGAAACTTTCTAAAATATGCAAATATATTAATCAAGCTCCCCGCATTGCCGTATATATTAAAAGAAGCTGTTACTCACCCTTACATGAAATTCTTCCTGGATGCTGTGTTACCCACCTGAAAAAATTGACGAGTATATAAGCAACGATAACAGTTAATTAAACTATTAATAAAACTTATCTACCTAAAGTTAAGTTGCCTGCATAAATTTCCATTTTGATTCATCGCGCTCAAATTTGATGGTATATCTTATAAAAACGTTTTCTATAGACATCATTAAAAAATGCTTTTAGCATTAACTTAGCTAATTATTCACATGATCAAACCAAATAACTAGACAGTGTAATTTTTGACGACTTTGAATGTGAGGTAACAGAGATTATCATCATTAAAATGAACCTAGTCAATTACGGTGCCGTGTTTTCTCTCTGAACCGATAAATGATTAATTATTGATGTCTAAATTGGAAAAATAATTAGTTGTAGTTGTATCATTGCAATTTCTTAGTTGAAATCCACTTCTTAGGTTAAAAATTGACGTGTCACCCAAAATAGATCGGCATGGACATGGAACAAAAAATTCGGAGAGTCTTCTCTACTTGCTTAAATTTTTGAAGAAAGCGCTGCAACCAGTTACCGGTACTTATGCAGTGGTACTGAATATTCACGAATACGGTCTATAAATATGGAAAAAAGTCAAAAAAGCCCATGATGCATATGATGTACCCGTGTAAAATTTGTTCAGCTAAATCATTCGTATTTCCGGATAAATTTGTTTAAAGAATGTTGTATATTTCTCAATTTATTGTTTTTTTTAAGCGTTATGTTTTTCATTTATAATAAATAGCTTGCATGAATGTTGTTCCATGCATTCAANGATAGCGTCAGACGAAGGGCGATAGCGTCAGACGAAGGGCGATAGCGTCAGACGAAGGGCGATAGCGTCAGAGAAAGGGTGTTAGCGCCAGACGAAGGGTGATAGCGTCAGACGAAGGGCGATATAGCGTCAGACGAAGGGCGATAGCGTCAGACGAAGGGCGACGACGTCATAACTGCTGTACGAGACGACCAGCAGCTGACGCATGCATGTACCCCACAATATTGCACTCTGTACGGCCATAAACAACACTACGGCCACATCAGCTGCTGAACAAGACAAAGAGCATCACGACGTGCGGCGAGTATGAAGATGAAAAGAACGCGTTGTAATTAACGGGCACGACGCACATATTATCGTGCCGGATATCGAGGATGGTTACCGCCAAGGCTGCAACATCACGGCACCGGGCCCAGAAAACGCAGTACAAAGCCAACGCAACTGTTGCTCATATACACGTTGATTTAATCATCTGATAATATAGATAGCGATAATTGTGTCCCACTGTAAACTTTTTATTCTCCACGTAATAATAATTCGCTTGGGAATTATTGTAACTTCAGTTTAGTGAACACTTCCCGTCACAGCGTTGTTTCATTGGCACGTCATTCTTCATTTTAACTGGAAGAAATATGCGTTCCGCCCCTCCCCCGCCCGATGTTTAATCGCGCGATAGACGTAACGCAGTGAACTAGAGAAGGTGTTCAGTAGTTGGATAGAAGTAGAAATAGCGAGTGAAGTTAGAGTATGAATGTATTACTCCAAATATGTCAATACGAGTATAACTGTATGTATATAACCATATATAGGTATAACTCCAAATACGTCAAGAGTTATTTTGATTGACGTGGGATGAGTCCCTATATATTTACTTCAACAGTATAATTTTAAACGTAAGATAAGTTTTGATTTTGGCCTCATGTCCAGAGAGCGTACAGAACCATTTTTAATCTTGATCGTGACCAGAAATGTTATGACCCTACAGAATTAAATGCTTGATTTAGTGCGATGACATTTTCGGACGAATTAAAAATAAAGAGACTAATTGATAGCGACCAAAATATAAGATGGAATAAATTATATGCTACAGGCATTATTTATCAATCACGTGACTTAGCACGTGTGGTTTTTTTCTTGCCTTCATTTCGTGAATACTACAGGCATTTCAGTCACTTTTTCCCTATTCACCTTTCTTCTACGGATTGCTATCACTTCACTCGCATCCTCATCTAATTTTCTCTAAGCCTATCTGCATCATCGTTGCTGACTTCTATAGTTACTGTTTTCATTGTCTTCATTTGATTACTGTTTCATTCATTTCAATATCTCAACTGCTCAGCTCTAATTTACTTCATCGTTCCACAGTCTTCGCCGTCTGCTTTGTTATCCCGACAGTTACAAAAGATGCGGGCAAAATACGAGCCTGTTTTCGCTGGACTTGGCAGTGCGTTCGGGCAAAACAAACTCCTGAGCGAAACCCAAGAAGGAAGAAACCTTATTCGAATTTATGTTCGGGCTTTCGGAGGCCACTGTAACGCCAGCCATTATCTACCGATAACCTGTGGTTAGAAAAGTACGAAATTAACCTGATTCTAAATTGAAAATCATCAGTGGTTTATCCGTGGGCAAGAAAGAGGATTTTTATGGTGCTTCGATTCAAAATACTAATTTTAAAAGTCATTCTTTACGACTGAAGTTTTCATCCGGTGCAAGATTTTTTTCTTAATTTTGGCCACTTATTAGGCCATACATGGCTATGTATACAATTCTCTAGAAATAGTGCAAAATGAATTTGGCTCATATTTTTTAATTTATGCCGCACATTTGATTTGCATGTCAACTAACTCTGTCCGAGGGCAGCTAGTGTGCAAGGTCCGTTAGTGTCCAATGGCTACTAGTGTCCATGGGCCACTCTTGTCCAAGATCCGATAGTATTCAAGGACCGCTAATGTCCAGGCCTATCGTGTACAAGGGCCGCTAGTGTTCGATCGACGGCCGCTCGCGCGCAACAGGCAGCTAGTGTGCAAGGGCAGCTAGTGCCCAAGGGCCGCTTGTTTCCAAGGGCCGCTCACGTCAAAGGTCCGCTAGTGTTTAAGGGCGGCTCGTGTCCAAGGGCAGCTCGCGTACAAGGGCTGCTTGTATCCGAGGATCGCTTGTGCTGGAATAAATTACAGCTTTGCTTGAGTCTCTTGCTTGAATAATTTGCGGTATTTCTTTGTGTATGAGCTAATTTTACATATGAATATGATGGTGATTTACTCGATATCCTGAAATGAGTATAAACCTACTATAAAAAATTGTCGTCGTACAAAAAACAAGGGATGTGATCCGCACTAAAACAGAAGAATTTTATTGACGCACTAAAACAAAAGAAGAATATGCTAGAAGTCGAAACGAAATGTTATCATGAACTGAAGAATGTCTATCGCGAATTTCCATCTCTTCCTGGAGCAGTGAGTTGCAGGGGCGACGAAGGGAGAAGATTGAATATTTGGATGCCAATCTCCCATGAATTATGCAGGCGAGGCGCCGAACTGGACGAGCGAATCTGATCAAATATTACCGAACCAAACTCGCGAGAGTGGGAAAGGGCCGTTGAATCTGTCGCCCATTTTCAAAAACAGTTGTGCAAACTAACGCCCATTATCAGGGGAAGGTGGCCATAACAGTCGACCAGTAACCGGTATAATGTGGACCCCAACAACTCAGTCTTATTATGGTAGTTACGTGGGAACATGTACGTGGGACCAGGTACGTGGGACTAGGTACGTGGGACCAGGTACGTGGGACCAGGTACGTGGGACCAGGCACGTGGGACCAGGTACGTGGGACCAGGTACGTGGGACCAGGTACGTGGGACCAGGCACGTGGGACCAGGTACGTGGGACCAGGTACGTGGGACCAGGAACGTGGGACCAGGAACGTGGGACCAGGTACGGGGACTAGGTACGTGTGAACAGGTACGTGGGAACAGGTTCGTGGGAACAGGTACGTGGGACTAGGTACGTGAGACCAGATACGTGGGACCAGGTACGAGGGACCAGGTACGTGGGACCAGGTACGTGGGACCAGGTACGTGGACCAGGTACGTGGGACCAAGTACGTGGGACTAGGTACGTGGGACTAGGTACGTGGGACCAGGTACGTGGGACCAGGTACGTGGACCAGGTACGTGGGACCAAGTGTGTGGGACCAGGTACGTGGGACCGGGTACGTGGGACCAGGTACGTGGGACCAGGTACGTGGGACCAGGTACGTGGGACCAGGTACGTGGGACCAAGTACGTGGGACCAGGTACGTGGGACCAGGTACGTGGGACCAGGTACGTGGACCAGGTACGTGGGACCAGGTACGTGGACCAGGTACGTGGACCAGGTACGTGGGACCAAGTATGTGGGACCAGGTACGTGAGACCAGGTGCGTAGGAACAGGCACGTGGGACCTGGTACGTGGGACCAGGTGCGTGGGACCTGGTACGTGGGACCAGGTGCGTGGGACCAGGTACGTGGACCAGGTACGTCGGACCTGATACGTGGGACTGTGAGGCAGCCCTGTGAGGCAGCCCTGTGAGGCAGCCGTGTGAGGCAGGCCTCTGAGGCAGCCCTGTGAGGCAGCCTGTGAGGCAGACCCCCGAGAGGCGTCGCCGCTCCTCTCGCAGCGATCAATATGAGGCGCCGTCGGTGATCGCAGGTCGGCAGCGCAAGACGGAGGAAACCTGCGGTGCAAATGCCAACTCCGCGGTGCAAACGCCAACTCCGCGGTGCAAACGCCAACTCCGCGGTGCAAATGCCCACTCCGCGGTGCAAATGCCAACTCTGCGGTGCAAATGCCCACTCCGCGGTGCAAATGCCAACTCTGCGGTGCAAATGCCCACTCCGCGGTGCAAATGCCAACTCTGCGGTGCAAATGCCAACTCCGCGGTGCAAATGCCAACTCCGCGGTGCAAATGCCAACTCAGTGTACGGCAGTTAATGCACGTATTAGTTGCCAGTATGTAAAGCACTGCAGGTTTTAGTTGCCAGTATGTAAAGCACTGCAGCTTTTAGTTGCCAGTATGTAAAGCACTGCAGGTTTTAGTTGCCAGTATGTAAAGCACTGCAGGTTTTAGTTGCCAGTATGTAAAGCACTGCAGGTTTTAGTTGCCAGTATGTAAAGCACTGCAGCTTTTAGTTGCCAGTATGTAAAGCACTGCAGGTTTTAGTTGCCAGTATGTAAAGCACTGCAGGTTTTAGTTGCCAGTATGTAAAGCACTGCAGGTTTTAGTTGCCAGTATGTAAAGCACTGCAGCTTTTAGTTGCCAGTATGTAAAGCACTGCAGGTTTTAGTTGCCAGTATGTAAAGCACTGCAGGTTTTAGTTGCCAGTATGTAAAGCACTGCAGGTTTTAGTTGCCAGTATGTAAAGCACTGCAGCTTTTAGTTGCCAGTATGTAAAGCACTGCAGGTTTTAGTTGCCAGTATGTAAAGCACTGCAGGTTTTAGTTGCCAGTATGTAAAGCACTGCAGGTTTTAGTTGCCAGTATGTAAAGCACTGCAGCTTTTAGTTGCCAGTATGTAAAGCACTGCAGGTTTTAGTTGCCAGTATGTAAAGCACTGCAGGTTTTAGTTGCCAGTATGTAAAGCACTGCAGGTTTTAGTTGCCAGTATGTAAAGCACTGCAGCTTTTAGTTGCCAGTATGTAAAGCACTGCAGGTTTTAGTTGCCAGTATGTAAAGCACTGCAGGTTTTAGTTGCCAGTATGTAAAGCACTGCAGCTTTTAGTTGCCAGTATGTAAAGCACTGCAGGTTTTAGTTGCCAGTATGTAAAGCACTGCAGGTTTTAGTTGCCAGTATGTAAAGCACTGCAGCTTTTAGTTGCCAGTATGTAAAGCACTGCAGGTTTTAGTTGCCAGTATGTAAAGCACTGCAGGTTTTAGTTGCCAGTATGTAAAGCACTGCAGCTTTTAGTTGCCAGTATGTAAAGCACTGCAGGTTTTAGTTGCCAGTATGTAAAGCACTGCAGGTTTTAGTTGCCAGTATGTAAAGCACTGCAGGTATGAGTTGCCAGTATATAAAGCACTGCAGGTATGAGTTGCCGGTATATAAAGCACTGCAGGTTTTAGTTGCTAGTATGTAAAGCACTACAGGTATGAGTTGCCAGTATGTAAAGCACTGCAGGTATGAGTTGCCTTTATATAAAGCACTACAGGTATGAGTTGCCGGTATATAAAGCACTGCAGGTTTTAGTTGCTAGTATGTAAAGCACTACAGGTATGAGTTGCCAGTATGTGAAAAACTGCAGGTATGAGTTGCCAGTATGTAAAACACAGAAGGTATGAGTTGCCGGTACATGAAGCACTGCAGATATCGGTTGTCGGTATGTAAAGCGCGCTTAGCACGGCAGGTATTTGATCGATTTGTCAAACATCCTTTTTATTTTGAAAGATGAATGTATTTGTATTAAAATTAATGACATTAAATAATAAGCAGCTTAGTGTTGCGTCTGGTGGCGTAGTGTTGGACCTGGCGAGTTCTATCAGAGTATCCAAAGTTTAAGCAAGTAAATGTCGCAGGAGGCCTAGAATTTTATCCGGTAACCGCATTCTGCGTCGCCGAAGAGTTCTCTTCGCAAGAAGTTATGTAGTCTGCTCTGTTTCTGGGTAGAGAGCCAGCTCTAAAGCACAGGTCGTCTGAAGACAGCTCTGAAGACGGCTCTGAAGACGGCTCCGAAGACGGCACTGAAGACGGCTCTGAAGACGGCTCTGAAGACGGCTCTGAAGACGTCACTGAAGACGGCTCTGAAGACGGCTCTGAAGACGACTCTGAAGACGGCTCTGAAGACGTCACTGAAGACGGCTCTGAAGACGGCTCTGAAGACGGCTCTGAAGACGGCTCTGAAGACGGCTCTGAAGACGGCACTGAAGACGGCTCAGGAGCCAGCTCTGAAGACGGTTCTGAAGACGGCTCTGAAGTCAGCTCTGGTGAGCTTGGTGAACGCTTAGGACGTATCTTTCCCAGGCCATGCTGGAGCGCTGAATTAGTATTCCGTTGCCGGCAGGCGTCGCGGTCGAGGTCCCGGGCCAGCTATGTAGCCTGCAATTCGTCTAGCTCAGGAGCCATACTTTCAAAATTCGCTAAGTGAACGTAAGTACTTACGCTCTATTTTCTTGTCTATGATTGGTGGATTTTGCTTGAAAGGCCGTCAGTGATTGGCTGATGAACTTACGATCTCTTAACTTTTTTTGAAATTATAGGCCCTGGAGCCTGCTCTTTAACTAACTATGTAGCTAGTTTTGTGGCCAGCTCTGCAACCAGCTCTTTGACCAGCAATGTATACAGCTAATTAGCCTCCCCTATTTAGCTATGTTGGCTCCTCTATATCCAGTTCTGTGACCAGGTCTCGAGCTAGTACCGTAGCCAGTTCTGCGACCAGCTCTGTAAACAGCTCTACATGCAGCTTATAAGCCTGTCCTCTACTTAACTCTGTGTTTCTCTAGCTTGCTCTATATATCCAGCTCCGTGACCAGCTCTCCAGCCTGTACCCCAGCCAGTTCTATAACCAGCTCTGTATCCAGCTTCTATAAGCCTGTAGGCTACTATATGTAACCCCTCAATTGCTCAATGCTCATCCTGCTGTTCGCCACCTCACGCACCCAAAGCTTGCCACGGAAAGTTAGTACTCGTGGACGCGACTCCTGCATTCTTCGAATTACATCCGAAGCCTTAATTCTGAAGGAAAAGTTCATGGAAGGTCCAACGTTTCAATAAAAATTCAACAAGTAAAAATTTCCCAGAATCCAGTCGTCGTGTGGGCGGTCCGTGCACAGATCAGCGGCCTTGTAAATATGCAGGGCGAATAATCGCGGATTTCCTTTTGACGGCAAAAAGTTCTCAGTAAATCCAAATTTCCTTCCGTAAGGAGCTTGCCAAACTCCGAGGCTCTCAGGGGGGGG
>NW_025939632.1:422732-454011 GCF_000764305.2 Hyalella azteca | reverse complement strand
TTACACTAGCGTGTGTTACAGCTGCCTGTGTTACACTAGCGTGTGTTACAGCTGCCTGTGTTACACTAGCGTGTGTTACAGCTGCCTGTGTTACACTAGCGTGTGTTACAGCTGCCTCTCTTACACTAGCGTGTGTTACAGCTGCCTGTGTTACACCAGCGTGTGTTACAGCTGCCTGTGTTACACTACCGTGTGTTACAGCTGCCTGTGTAACACTAGCGTGTGTTACAGCTGTCTATGCTACAATATTATGTATTACAGATGCCTGTATTAAATCTGCGTGTGTTGCATCTGGACAGGAGCAGCGCTAAATATAGCTGCGATCAATGCCTACGCAGCGGTGCGCGACAGAGCTACCATATAGAGCTGTAAAATTAACAGCTGCTCATTCATATCGCTGCCCTGCTACACGTCTGCTCACGTCTTGCTTCCAGCCAAAGACGTAGGTAATTTCTTAGGTTTGGTAGGTAGAAATTACACAGGAAATTTTTTTAAACACCGTTGATTTAAAAGTATATTTTGCTGTAATAATGTCTAATAATTTTTATATCGACGTAAAATGCCTGATGAGTTGGTTGCTAGCAGCAAACTTCAAAGTAATCAGCCAAGACGTTAAATCTGCAGAAACATTGAAATGTTGTTATACGACGTTATTGCGTTGCAAAGCGAAGTAAACTTGATGGGTTATGAAATTGTTTTCCTCATCAATTATGTATTTTTAGAGTGGTTTCATGATATATTGAATAGGAGAACCAGTAGCTTCTATAGTGCCATTATTATTGCGTAATAAATTATATTACTTTCTATTATATTAAATTTATGAAGTTCTACTACTTATAAAGCAATGTAATGGAGCCTCGTCTTCATGCAGGTCTATTACTCCAGATTGTTTATCCTGCCATTGATACTCTGCCACCGACACCGCAATCATGATGACATTATTTATCTTAATAATTCTTGTCTTTTTATACATTTCGGTCCAGAAATATTGCCTATATTACCAGACTTAAGCGTGCATGCTGATATAGAATCTTTAAACGTAATGAAGAGAGATACCTGAATATTTTAAGCTGAAACTGCTGACTTTGATTACTGAGTTACTTGAATGTTGAGAGCAGAAACCGTAGACTTAATACAAATGATGCATGAATATAGAAGTCATGTTTAAGCTTGCCCTTTCCTCACCCAAAGCCAGAGCAGAGATGGACGACAGTTAGGATGCTGCAGCCAAACAAAAATAAAACAAATAAAACAACTTTTAAAAACCACGTTTTCTTAACGGACAAAAAAGAAAAACATTTAGTCTTACATAACATTTAAGTTATGTAAAAGGTTATGTAAGAGTAAATGTTTTTTCTTTTTTTGTCCGTTAATAAAACGTGGTTTTTAAAAGTTGTTTTATTTGTTTTATTTCACTGTTTTTAGTTTTGTAAAAACCAGAAAAACGTGTTTTTTTTAATATTTCGTATATTTATTTATTTTCTACTTTTTAGTTAGCAATTTTAGCAATTCAAATCAATTTCCAGGGTTGGCAAGTGCGGATGTTCGAGAAAAAACTCAGTTCCAAACCGTGAATTTTTAGTGTTTTTTTTTATTTAAATTTTTTTTCAAAAAAAAAATTTTAATTATTATTTCTGATGATCAAATCTTGAATTGTTATGCAGCATAAGCATGCATGCCAAATTTCAACTTACTAGGATGTTTAGAAGTGCTCTAAATTAAGGTTTGAATTTTTGATGACAGACGGACACGAAACGAAGTCAAGAAAAACGTGGTAATAATATAGCATTGTTGCTTGGACAAAGTCATATTCATCTCTTTGAGGTACATAACGGGAACGAACTAACTTGAGGTACATCAACGGGAACGAACTACATATAAACCCTTCAAGGCCAGCGAGCCCCAAGGTTCGTGGACGATTGAAACGACCAAAGATAAAGTTCAGGCCGATGTTTACTTCCGAGACTCGAAATTAACGACACTTGAGTTGTCCAGATGGCATAGAACGTTAAAAAGGCCTTACACTAGACTGACTAGAGATACAGCAAAGATGAACACAATAATGATCACGATGAAGTGGGTCCCAACTAAAGTCAGACTACATCTGAAGACAGTTCGGCTTGGATATTTTTCTCTTCAGTCGTTCAGACCCCACAACACAAAACGAAGCCAATATCTGGCTCGCTATATCATGAAGGCTTCAACGAGGAAGGCCGTGTGAAGGGGTATACGAGAATAAAAAGATTTAATGTGTGATAAAGTAGGAATTATACATTATTATGGGTAAAATCGTATTGAATATAAAATTGCTTTAAAAGTATTCATGTTTTGTTAATGTTGGTTTGGATAATTTCTTACTTAGGGTCACGAAAAATTGGGAGCTTGACAGTAAGTACATCGCACATTTACGTGTACATATTGTTAAATCATAACAATTAATGTTATGCTCTCCAAAAGCTTGTACTACCTCAATAAGTTCAAATCTAGTGCTACCCTTCGCCTTGCACATGTCACCTAAAATGAAAACAAGTAGAAAACTCCCTGTGTTAATGAGTAGTGTTGTATTTATGATTTGTGTCGTTTAGGTATATAAGATTATGTATAGCGTAGGAAATACGAAATATATTCATTGTGCAGCCATGGCAACGTTATATTAAGTAAAATACCACGGATCCTAAATTCCGCAATATTCAAAGAGTTCGCATATTGAACTTTATATTCAGTTTTACTATCGATTATTTTCGTGTTAACAAGTACCCGCTGCAATTAGTATACTAGTTGCTTCAGAGACACGTACAACATCTAGATAGTTTGACCGAAACCTTTATAGTCTGAGTGATAGTAGCTCGATTAGACTACCGCCTGATTCACCTTATGGTCTGCTAAGACTAATGAAATTGTGGGCTAAAACATTGCAATATCCCCTAAAATAAAGGGGATAAATATATCCTATTTTTATATTCTTTTTTATATCCTTTTATATCCTATTTTATATCCCCTAAAATACAGTTAAAAAAGATTATTTAAGAACTTCTCAGAGTTTTTAAAATTTTTCAGATTTAAGCAGCCAAAAGGCTTCCAAAACGTATGAACTTAATGTTGAAATTTATTTTATAGTTTGCATGCGCATACCGAAAGCGGAACACAAGTGTGGCCTCTGATAGCAGGGTCAGCAACACTTAACAAAGTAATGTATATTGCAAAAAGTATGTAATAGAAATTTTTAATAAAACCATGACCTTCAAAAGGAAAAAAAATTCAAAAGTGAAACAACAGGTGAGTGAAGCAAGAAACCAAAACAACAAGCGATAAATAATACATATGAGAAATACCTAGAAAAAAACTTCTCACAAATACAACTCCCCAAGCATTCAGCGAGCGTAGCCAACTCCCCCTCCCCTCACACCTGCAACTCCCCCTCCCCTCATGACAGAGTGGGGGAGGTCCTGAAGGGGGGGGGCTGCACCAGATAAAGCACTGATAAGGGGACATTTTTTGCAGGCTTAAGGCAGGCCTAAGGAGGCGCCCTCGTGACGTGAAATAGAGTTAAGCGGCTTTATTTGTTGACGTTGCGACAGCACGTCAAAAATTGGCGTCATTCACGGTGCGCTTAGTCCTGTTAAGCCACAAAAAATAATCATTCCATCACGAACGAATCGCGAAAAATAATCTTAAGCCTAAGTCATGCAAATAAGGTAGGATGATCGAAAAGCTCCGGCGAGATGCTGCCAAAATAGATAAAGTTCTTTTAAGGCGGAGAATACCGTGGATTTTAAGTCGTTTCTTGAAAGTTGTTTTTCCCTGAGAGATGCAAGTTTGCTCGTAAGTGATTCAGGCTTCGATAATCCTGCTTCGTCATCGGGAAACTTTGCTGAAATTTCGGTAATTTTTCTACATCAAAAAGTTTGGGCTTGAGACGTTTAGATCTCAAGTGACGTCATCGCTGAAATTTCGGTAATTTTTCCACATCAAAAAGTTTAGGCCCGATCGAGACGTTTTGATCTCAAGTGACGTCATCCTAAGCGTCTCACCTTGGGCGTGATCGATAACTTGAATGCTGTTGAGTGAGGTCGTTTTATGTGTTGTTTAAGTTTGTTTATGTTCGTTTGTATGTTGTGTGCGTATAATTTCGTGGTAACTGCGGTCGTAACAATATAATCTATTTAAATGTCATTTCAAGTACAGTCGGTATCAAATAACTGTGTGAATGGTCCGTATCTTTACAATTTATTTCGATTGCTGTGCTGTGTTGTTTATGTGTGCTGGTACAGGGTGAACCAAAATTAACTGACCCTTTTAATTTGTTAATAAATAAAAAAACTAAGAACGTTATGAAGTTGAAACTTGTTTTATTTAAAAGAAGAACATTTTTATAGTAAAATTGTATCCTAGTTTTTAGGATACAATAATTAACTAGGATACAATATTACATACAATATTTTAACTAATAAATATTATTAATACATAATAAATATTTTAACTAATAGAATAATAAAATATTGTAATAGGATACAATATTCTAACTAGGATACAATATTACCATAAAAATGTTCTTCTTTTAAATAAAACAAGTTTCAACTTCATAACGTTCTTAGTTTTTTATTTATTAACGAATTAAAAGGGTCAGTTAATTCTGGTTCACCCTGTATGTTGTGTGCGTATAATTTCGTGTTAACTTCGGTCGTAACAATTTAATCTATTTAAATTTCGTTCCGTGTGCAGTCGGTATCGAGTCACTGTGTGAATTGTCCGTTGCTTTACAATTTATTTCGACTGATTTGTTGTTGAATTAAATGCCGAGGACTACACGTTCTGCTTTAACTGCTGTGTTGTGTTGCAGTGTTAGCTTCTGATGTTTCATCATGATTGTAAGTAGTATATGTATTTCAGAATAGGCCCTTCCAAGCCTATTAATCAATGCCGAAGATACTATATTATGCAGAAGATTAGCCTATCATCACAGTTTGCATAAACGACTCACTAGTTTAACGACCATTTGCCCCCCGAATAAAACGTGACTATTTAACCCTGGTCAAAACATGACCATTCATCACCGATTGATCGAGCACCCACAATATTTTTAACCACCGTCTTTAGTAAAGTTTGGAAACCGTTCGTTACTAGAAACCCTGGACCAGACCTAGAGCGAGTGTCACGATAGAATATGCCTCTTTACCACATAGAATTGATTGAAATTTTATAAATACGTTCCATAATCTGGGTGCTCATCTTTATTAATCAACACAAAACTGCATGTTTATGGTACTTTATACTTTTCATTGCACGCTTCTTGAAACTCTGCAAAAGGTTATCGTGTAATCATTGCGCATATTTTTCATATCAATGAAAATGGTTCGCGTTCGTTCAGTAACGCGATTAGAATTAATAAATTTGAATTCGTTTTAATATTTTTTTATGTTATGCGATCTCGCGTACGGTGAGCGCAGCTTGCACGCAGTGAGCCCATATATAGCCAATGCATCAGCTTAGAGGCAAATCAGACGTCAATCGCCCCCCCCCCATATATATATTGTATAATCGGTTATTAATTAGGAGCCGTTTTCGGGAGTCATTTGCCCTAGCAGCCGAATCTGCACAAGACAGTCGAAATAAGCGGCTGAACAGACTGTCCATGCACAAACGCTCGGAGAGGACTTGAGACACTCAAGTGTCTCAAAACAGCGGTCAATTTTCTCTCAGTGCACGCTCACCCTGCTCAGTAGCTGACACGAGTTCTTAACGCGAGCGTGACCAGCCTCTGATTCAGAAACCCAGACAATGAAGGAGTAGTCGCACGAACTTCTACACGCGTTCGTTTAAATAAATGGATTGCGTGTACGTCAACGTGTGGGCGTTACGTTTTCTTTAATACGTTTGTCTTGAATGTTTTTTTTTTTTTGCTCACACAAACCGCTTCGACAATTTTGGGACAAAATTTTGAAACTAATTTATAAGATCGCGCTAGAGTTTGCGCGAGCTTCATGTTATGCGTGCATTGCGTTGTCTTCGTCCGTCATGCCGTGTGTTTATGTCAAGTCGCTTGCGATGCGTTTCCGTTTTGAACTTTTTGAATAAGTCTTGTTTGTGTTCGTTAATAAATTCCAGACTTTCGTCTGTTTGCATTTTAGATGGAATCCGTTCAGTGAATTGCTTCTGAAAGGAAGTTTTAATCTCCTCACCAGCCTTTTCAGCGCATTTTCTCATTTATGGAAAAAATGCACTGTTGTGCTCGCCATGCCCGTCTGTCTGTCTGTCAGTCTGTCCGTCTGTCCGTCCGTCCGTGACCTCAAGTTTTCGTCGACGAGCAAATGCGCTCTCTGTCACTCACTGCAGTGAGTACTGAGTTATATTTTTACGCATAGGAGCTGTCCATGCATGTGTACTAAAGATATTAATCACAGTTAGAATGTAGTTTTTCCTTCAACTGTTTACTTCTGCATTTCAAATAAATCTGCCTGCCATTGATCATCGACCTTTGTTATTTGTCGACTTTTCTTGTGGTGATGCAGCGGTTCCGTTCAAGAAGTTGTAAAAATATTTGAAAATTTAGAATTAGATTTAATTGTAAAATAAGATTTGTTTATACATGAACGTCACCACAATGAATACGACTATAGTTAACTTCATTCCAACTTTTAGTATTTAGATTTATTCCCCCAGAATCTTTTATTAGAGTAAGTACTTAGGTGTAGCGGCCATCCCGTACTAATTACTCTGTTTAATAGATGAATTTATTTATAATTTTCATAATCGTTTTCTATGTATTTGTGTACCTTGTAACGATCTGTTATTTATACAGCGTTCTATACTCTGACCACGAAAAAGCGTATTTATTTCATTCAAATTGAACGTGAGATGCTTTAGTGAAATTATGTTTTATTTGTTTATGTATTGGTTATGTTTCCTGCGACTCCAACCAATTCATGACTTGTTCTCGAGATAAACCACTCTTACGAACAGGTTTATTTAACCCATCGTAGCCGGTATTAGGATTGAAATTAACACTCACTTTTGCGAGTGGACTTTTGACGGTTTTGATACTCCAAGACCTACATAACTTTTTCCTAGTCATTATAGCATTAACTAATTTTGCATCAGTTATAACATATTCAGGCTCATTTCCACCTTCTTGTTGCCGCAATTTCCCTCCATCCTCCATATATATTGATGCTAATTTTCACAAAATGCATGTAACAACTTTCATCCTAAGTTCCACCGCCTTTAAACCAAAAATCCTAATTCATTCGCATTCACCTAATTCATTCTCTTCACTTCGAGCACCTGAATGTCGATGCAGTCACTCCATCCTTACATTCTCTTCACTTCCAGCACCTGAATGTCGATACAGTCACTTCATCCTTACATTCTCTTCACTTCGAGCACCTGAATGTCGATACAGTCACTCCATCCTTACATTCTCTTCACTTCCAGCACCTGAATGTCGATACAGTCACTTCATCCTTACATTCTCTTCACTTCGAGCACCTGAATGGCGATACAGTCACTCCATCCTTACATTCTCTTCACTTCCAGCACCTGAATGTCGATACAGTCACTTCATCCTTACATTCTCTTCACTTCCAGCACCTGAATGTTGATGCAGTCACTTCATCCTTACATTCTCTTCACTTCCAGCACCTGAATGTTGATGCAGTCACTTCATCCTTACATTCTCTTCACTTCCAGCACCTGAATGTTGATGCAGTCACTTCATCCTTACATTCTCTTCACTTCCAGCACCTGAATGTTGATGCAGTCACTTCATCCTTACATTCTCTTCACTTCCAGCACCTGAATGTTGATGCAGTCACTTCATCCTTACATTCTCTTCACTTCCAGCACCTGAATGTTGATGCAGTCACTTCATCCTTACATTCTCTTCACTTCCAGCACCTGAATGTTGATGCAGTCACTTCATCCTTACATTCTCTTCACTTCCAGCACCTGAATGTTGATGCAGTCACTTCATCCTTACATTCTCTTCACTTCCAGCACCTGAATGTTGATGCAGTCACTTCATCCTTACATTCTCTTCACTTCCAGCACCTGAATGGTGATGCAGTCACTTCATCCTTACATTCTCTTCACTTCCAGCACCTGAATGGTGATGCAGTCACTCCATCCTTACATTCTCATCTCGAGGAGTTACTCCATCGATCACTTCCGCGACTTGCCAGTCGCAAAAGTCACGTAGCGACCGAGGAACAAGAACGAGTTCGTCCCAAGTTTGTTGTGAAGTTGGCGAGGGGTGAGTGTTTTGTGATCTCGTCTCATGGCAGACTGGTTGAGACAGACGAGAGGCAGACTGGTTGAGACAGATGTGAGGCAGACTGGTTGAGACAGATGTGAGGCAGACTGGTTGAGACAGGCGTAAGACAGGTAGATTGAGGCAGACTGTCCAAAAACCACACAACACCGTAGTTACCACATCCTCAGAACACAGCAGTAAACACAACCACACAATGCAGCAGTTGTGACAGCCATACAACACAGCAGTTAACACAGAACAGTTAAAATTATCCAGCAGTTAACACAACACAACAGTAACACTGGGTAGCAGGTAAACAAACACAATAGTTATCGCAGCACATCAGTTAATACAATAACATAACACATCAGCAAACACAATAACACAATAGGTATCACAGCACAGCAGTTAATGCAAGAACATAACACATCAGCCAACACAATAACACAATAGTTATCCCAGCACAGCAGTTAATACAATAACATAACACATCAGCCAACACAATAACACAATAGTTATCACAGCACATCAGTTAATACAATAACATAACACATCAGCCAACACAATAACACAACACATAATTAACAACAATAACATAACACATCAGCCAACACAATAACACAACACATAATTAACAACAATAACATAACACATCAGCCAACACAATAACACAACACACAATTTAACACAAACACACAGCACAGCAGCAGTTCCGTTCAGTATTGACCTTGGGCTCTCGGGAATCAAGGCGTCGCCGAAGTTTAAATTGGGTGCTTGACTTGTGCGGCCTAAAGCCTTGTAAACAAGCTTGTTGCAATTACATAGTTAGTGCTCAGTGGCAGCAAACACTTCGTGCTGACCCCAATGTTGTTAGTTTGGGGTGATAAATTTCATTTAAATGTTATTGCAGTGAGTTCTAATTTGTGCTCCAACTTTAACTTTTTCGAATGAAACGCACTTTATGAGTTTTGCTCAATTACTCATTCGTTGTTGGTAGAATTAAACAATCAGTGCAGTCTATTTTCAGCGAATTTTGACTGATATTTAAATCATTTACCCTATCAAGAGTCTCTTAGAATAGAATAGAATAGAAGTGTCGGCGTTGCAGAAATAGGCCCATGGCCTGTTGCCGATTCTTGAACTTTTCGTGACTTGATTCACAAGGGATAAGAAATGTTGTCGCATGGATGTGTTCCAACGCTGTTTTTTTTTAGTTTATAGCCGTGGCCCCTGGTGTTGGTTCTTGTTTCAAATTCTAGTAATCCTTCTGGAACCTTGTATAAGCCGTGAGTATACTTGTATACTTCAATGAGGTCCCCACGCAGACGTCGATAACTGAGGCTCGGAAGCTTCATAATCTTTAATCTTTCCTGATAGGACTTGCCTTTCAAGCCCGGAACTATCCTTGTTGCGCGTCTTTGAACACTCTCTACTAAATTTTTGTCCTTTTCAAATTTCGGTGACCACACGACGTTTCCAAACTCTAGGTTCGGGCGCACGACAGCAGCAAACAACTGCTTCATCGCTTCTGCATCTAGGAACTCGAAAGAGCGTCTGATCAGTCCAAGTCGTTGATTGGCTTTATTAACTTGACCTTCAATATGCTTCGAAAATTTCAACTCATTGTCGATATTAACTCCTAAATCCTTTTCCGTTGTCGACTTCGACATCATCACTCTGTCGTTGCAACCGTGTCTTCTCATACTGTAATCTTGCTGTTCATTATTCTTGCCAAGGTGGATAACTTTACATTTTTCAGCGTTAAAACGCAGCTGCCACTTATCAGCCCAGTCCACCAGCCTGTCAAGATCACCTTGTAACTTTAATTTTTGCAACGTATTCTTCACTGTATTATAAATTTTTGTGTCGTCTTTAAAGTTTTTTCTTTAAAGAAGTAGGTAATAATTTTACAGCCGCATACGTTATTACTTGAAGCCTTTACAGCGATCCTATTCAGAGTAACGACTTGCCCAAAAAACTGCAAACATTTATTTCCCCCAAAAATGCAGAAGAAAGGCACACCTAAATTGCATTCCCGGCTCGAGCTTCAGGAACTGCGAGACGATAGATGGCTTCCGAGAGATTTCTTCGGAGATTCTTCCTTCAATTAAGGAGGCTCGTTCGTTGCTTTGCAGGTTCAAATTTGATTTTAAAAAGAAGCTGTATCTTTATCCAAGCTTAACTGGGATTGCGGTGTACTTCAGATAGCGTTAAATTACATTGAATTTAGCAATGGTTCCTGATTTCGTTTGCCCAGCACTGGTAGGGCGAATTTTAGAGATTTGATTAAGTTTGATGACCCTGACTCCGCTGTGGGTTAATCAGTGGGCAGAGAAGAAGCCTTTTATATTGTTTTGAATTCTTGATATAGGCCACTAGAACGGAGGAGTGTTTTGTGAGATTCGCAACAAAGCTTTGCTTTTTGGCACTCAACACTGCGCTGGAATTTTTCTTGCCCTTGAAATAACGCAGTGCTTCTGCTGATGATACAAGGCGATGCTTTTCTGGCCACAACAGAGCAATGTTTTTTATGGGAGTCGCAGTTGCGCAGGAAAACGGTGCAGTGTTTTTCCGGCACTCGAAACAGCGCAGCGTTTTTCTGGTACTGGAAAGAGCGCTGTGTTTTTCCGGCACTTGAAACAGCGCAGCGTGTTTCTGGTACTGGAAAGAGCGCTGTGTTTTTCTAGTACTCGAAACAGCGCAGCGTTTTCCTGGCACTTGAAACAGAGCAGCGTTTTTCCGGCACTCGAAACAGGGCAGTGTTTTTCTGGTACTCGAAACAGCCCAGCGTTTTCTAGTACTCGAAACAGGGCAGTGTTTTTCTGGCACTCGAAACAGGGCAGCGTTTTTCTGGCACTCGGAACAGAGCAGCGTTTTTTCTGGCACTCGAAACAGCGCAGCGTTTTTCTGGTATTCGAAACAGCGCGGCGTTTTTCTAGTACTCGAAACAGGGCAGTGTTTTTCTGGCACTCGAAACAGCGCAGCGTTTTTCTGGCACTCGGAACAGCGCAGCGTTTTTCTGGTACTCGAAACAGGGCAGTGTTTTTTTTCTGGCACTCGAAAGAGCGCTGTGCTTTTCTAACACTCGAAACAGACAAGTGTTTTCTGGCAGTCGAAACAACGCAACGTATTTCGTGCACTTTAAACAGCGCAATGTTTTTTCTGGCGCTTGAAGGAACGCATGCACCTTTGGCATTTACGTATGGTTAGTTCTAGTGCTCTCCTTTACTTTCTCGCAATAAAGGATTAGAATCGACCGCTGCGCAATCAATGCAAATAGTCGGATGTATTAAAGGAAATTGACTGCTGGAGCTATTTGGTTTCATGGCTGTATGCAAAGTCTTTCATAAATAAGTGATAGACATCATCTTCTACTACACAAATGAATTGAGTGTCAAACATACATTTTTTTATCTGTTGAATTTTTTTTATGTTTTTTTAACTCTTAACATTTACTTGTCTGTTCACGCTGTCTGCCGGCAGCGTGGAATATAAATTTAGTATCGATATCTTGCACCCACGGTATTTTTCGAGGCGGGATGCTATGTGGAAATTGAATTTTGTCTCCAGTGGGAAAAATAAACAAAATGGAAAGAAAGGCAACCGGGAAGAAAGAATCGGACCAAAATATTGAAACTATAATATTAGCATGTATCGATTTAATCTAGAAGACATGAAATAGAATTTTACCCATCTGAAACGAGGGACAGATATTCTATGAAAAATTCAGGTTCAAGTTTAAAGTTATCTTTCATTAATTAGCATACTTATTGCAGCGTTAATACGCAACATAAGTTTTTAGAATAAATTCACACTCCTGATTTTTAATTGCATCAAACCTTATGTCCTTTATACTTTTTAAACGGATAAAACCTCCTTATTCCTACTTCATAATTCCCAGACCTACCCCATAAACAGTCGCAATATAGCTCCATTATTCCTTTATTGGTCGCCTCCCATTAAAAGGCTTAATGTGAGAGCTGACGGATCCATCATATTTAATGGCTAATAATACTGCTGCTAGCACCAGACCTTAAACCGGTGACCCTTACATAAGGCCTTGGTTAGCCAGGTTAGGAGCCACTTAATAGAGGTGAAAAGTAACCCTCTTTCTCGTAAGCAAATGGCGTTTTCTTTACTGTGAGCAAATGCAGCTCATATTTCGGAGAAAAGAGACAACTCTCTTAATGGTGAGCTGGAGTTGCTTCATTATTTGTGAGAGGTGCAACCTCCCAAATGGTGATAAAGTGAAACCTAATTCATTGTGAACCGGTGCAACCTAATTCATAATGAACAGGTGGAAACAATTTCATGATGAACAGGTGCAACCTCCTTAATGGTGAGCATGTGCTATATACCCTCACAACCGCGGGCAGCAGCGCGTACTACTTACTCACCTACACGCGTACTACCTACTCACCTACACGCGTACTACCTACTCACCTACGCGCGTACTACTTACTCACCTACACGTACCTACTCACCTTCGCGCGTACTACCTACTCACCTACGCGCGTACCACCTACTCACCTACGCGCGTACTACCTACTCACCTACGCGCGTACCACCTACTCACCTACGCGCGTAATACTTACTCACCTACGCGCGTACCACCTACACACCTACGCGCGTACTACCTACTCACCTATGCGCGTACTACCTACTCACCTACGCGCGTATTACCTACTCACCTACGCGCGTACTACCTACTCACCTACGCGCGTATTACCAACTCACCCACGAGCCCACTACCCACTCACCTACGCGCGTACTACCTACTCAGCTACGCGCGTACTACCGCGTACGCGCGTACTACTACTCACCTACGCGCGTACTACCGCGTACGCGCGTACTACTACTCACCTACGCGCGTACTACACACCTACGCGCGTACTACCTACTCACCTACGCGCGTACTACTCACCTATTGTATAGACGGCTCCGTCTAGGTGGAAGGTGGCACTCTTGCACCTGTTGAGCGGACGCTGAGAGGTGGAAGCTGGCGACTTATTCATCCTGAGGCTTGGTAGATACCAGGGTGTTGGTGTAGTGAACAAACGGCGGTTGGTTTGGTAGATAACCGGTTGCTAGTATGGTAGATGAACAACTGTTCAATGGTGTTTATGAACTGTTGATTTGATAGATATGAACGAGTCAACGATGGATGAATTCACACAGAATTGAATGATTTCAATGAAAAAATTGTTCAACGAGGCTAGAAGAAGAACGCCAGCAACAAGATTGAATCGAAGTAACAATAACTTTACTCGTTACCTTTTTTATTAATAATATCTTTGAATTCAATAATAACTTTGCTTTTAATGATATCTTTGCTTGCGATAATTTCTCTGCATTAGATAATATTTAAAAATCTTTGAAGTCACCCGCTCCTTCAATAATCCCTCGACCCCACAAATGTGGCGAATGGGGCCTTCAGGTCTGCTCTACGCTCGTCGTCCGAACATTGAATGGTCCTTAAACTTTTACTGACGTTAATGTATCTAATGGGAGACAAACATTTCATTTAAGGGACGGAAAACTGCGGCACTAATGGGACGGATTGTTCATGGGAGGACCAAAACAATAGGACTGCTTATCAAAGAATCTTTTCCAAAGGCGGTTAGATTCTATGGGGACTGTTCGTATCTAAGGAATGGTAATCTTAAATCCCAGTGGCCATACTTTCAAAACTCGCTAAGTGAACGTAAGTACTTACGCTCTATTTTCTTGTCTATGATTAAGTGAACGTAAGTACTTACGCTCTATTTTCTTGTCTATGATTAAGTGAACGTAAGTACTTACGCTCTATTTTCTTGTCTATGATTGGTGGATTTTTCTTGAAAGACCGTCAATGATTGGCTGATAAACATACGATCTCTTAACTTTTTTGAAAGTATAGACCCTGATCGAGTTGAGACTATTTCAGTTGAACTTATAGTGAATTTGGTGGGGGATGTTGCTCGTTGTTCTTGAGAGTGATGAAGTGAAATGCTGTTGGTTCACGAGGATGATGAGGCTTTAGGTTCCTGAGTATATGAAGAGGCCGTTGGTTCTCTTCACTATTATTGTCACTCGCAACGGTCACTATTTTGTGTTACACTTCACGCGGCTCACTTCCTCCAAAGCCAATAAACTTCTGATGGCTAAATTGTATTCAACAAATTTCTATTTGCCACATTCTTTTGAAAAATAGTATATTGTCGCACACACAACACTCTCGAACACAACACAAATGTCGCCGTAAAGCAATATACAGTTCTAATGTAACATTTATAGATATATACACGCTTCTGCATTTATATTATATACAAGTACATTAGACACTCGTTTGTATAGATGTCTTCTCACGCAGTGAATACAAAACTATGCTTATTGTCGATAGTTAACTTACAATGACAAGTTAAATACGATTAACAGTATATATAAGTTCGTTAATTGAATCTCTTTACCAAGATAATTTTAATTTATTAAAGACAACTAGTGGACGTTAGGAACTGTGGTGCATGGGAAGCGATAACTGCTGGAAAAATGAAGACTATGAATTAGTGAATTTATTTTGCTAGAAGGAGAAAATAGCTTGCTAGAGCTGGAGGATAACTTGCTAGAGCGGAGACTAACTTTTTAAAGTTTAATTTTTGATACTTGAAATGCTGCTACGGCTTCAGCACAAGCGTTGGCAAGCTGTGCTGGATTTGCTGCATCGGCAGAAATTCTAATGAGGAAAAATTCTTCTCAAACTTCTCAGATGTCAAACGGCAAATTATAGGTCATAGAGGAATAAGAAAATATGACACGACAGAGCCAAATTGTTTCTAGACAGGCACCAAGTCAATTGCAATCACATTGGTTGATTGCAATCACATTGGTTGATTGCAATCACTTTGCAATCACATTGGTTGACTGCAATCACATTGCAATCACATAGGTTGATTGCAATCACATAGGTTGATTGCAATCACATAGGTTGATTGCAATCACATTGTAATCACATTGTTTGATTGCAATCACATTGGTTGATTGCAATCACATTGGTTGATTGCAATCACATTGCAATCACATTGGTTGATTGCAATCACATTGCAATCACATTGGTTGATTGCAATCACATTGCAATCACATTGGTTGATTGCAATCACATTGCAATCACATTGGTTGATTGCAATCACATTGCAATCACATTGGTTGATTGCAATCACATTGCAATCACATTGGTTGATTGCAATCACATTGCAATCACATTGGTTGATTGCAATCACATTGCAATCACATTGGTTGATTGCAATCACATTGCAATCACATTGGTTGATTGCAATCACATTGCAATCACATTGGTTGATTGCAATCACATTGCAATCACATTGGTTGATTGCAATCACATTGCAATCACATTGGTTGATTGCAATCACATTGCAATCACATTGGTTGATTGCAATCACATTGCAATCACATTGGTTGATTGCAATCACATTGCAATCACATTGGTTGATTGCAATCACATTGCAATCACATTGGTTGATTGCAATCACATTGCAATCACATTGGTTGATTGCAATCACATTGCAATCACATTGGTTGATTGCAATCACATTGCAATCACATTGGTTGATTGCAATCACATTGCAATCACATTGGTTGATTGCAATCACATTGCAATCACATTGGTTGATTGCAATCACATTGCAATCACATTGGTTGATTGCAATCACATTGCAATCACATTGGTTGATTGCAATCACATTGCAATCACATTGGTTGATTGCAATCACATTGCAATCACATTGGTTGATTGCAATCACATTGCAATCACATTGGTTGATTGCAATCACATTGCAATCACATTGGTTGATTGCAATCACATTGCAATCACATTGGTTGATTGCAATCACATTGCAATCACATTGGTTGATTGCAATCACATTGCAATCACATTGGTTGATTGCAATCACATTGCAATCACATTGGTTGATTGCAATCACATTGCAATCACATTNCACCAGCAGCAGCAACACCAGCAGCAGCAACACCAGCAGCAGCAGCACCAGCAGCAACACCAGCAGCAGCACCAGCAGCAGCAGCAGTAGCAGCAGCAGCAACACCAGCAGCAGCAACAGCAGCAGCAGCAGCAGCAGCAGCAGCGGCTTCCTGGTTGCCATGGCAACCGCCACGGCATAGTCAGCTGCTGTCCAATATGGCGCGGAGATTTTCTCGCTGACGGTGAAACTTTTTTTACTGAGAAAACTTTACCGTTCTAAATTTCGCTCGCTGCGGTGGCGAGAAGAAAACTTGAGAAGAATGAAAAAAGGGGTGTGAGAAAATTGGCGATAAATGATGAATAAAATCAGTTTGAGGGGGAGAATGTGCTCGTAATAAACAATAAAAGAGCAGGTGGAGAATAATGTCATAAGTGTTATCGACATTAAGTTTTTGAGTTTTATTCAAGTCTGTCCTTCAAATAACTACACAGAGCAACACAGAGCAACACAGAGCAACACGGAGCAACACAGCGCAACACAGAACAACACAGAACAACACAGAACAACACAGAGCAACACAACACTGTCACTCTGGACTCCATTAACAAATTAGGAAGCTCGCTCACATTTCCCACTGGATTGTTTCTACAATAACTTGCGCGGTGTAGATTGAATTTACCCACAGTGAATAGTTACTGCTCGGTCAGGCGACAACAGTATTCATATTCAGTCATATATATTTCTGGCTTAATTTATTGCTGACTGAATAAAAGTCTGATTGAATATATTCCTGATTAAATAAGTATATTGAATCTGGAATAAATTTCTGAATTACCATATTTCTGACTGAATAAATTTTTGTCTGAATATATTCATATACAGTTAGAAATATTCACTGAATGGGAGGCGTCAAGTACACGAAAAGAATTGATTAAACTCGGTAAACCAGCATAGAAAAACTCTCATTATAATATGTAATAATATAATAATAATTAAATATAGTATTATATGTAATAATAATAATAATATAACTTGCACTGTTATCCCTGCCACTGTTATCGCCACCACAGTTATATCGCTGCAGCACATATATCGCTGCTGCACATATATCGCTGCTGCACATATATCGCTGCTGCACATATACCGCTGCAGCACACACATATATCGCTGCAGCACATATATCGCTGCAGCACACACATATATCGCTGCTGCACATATACCGCTGCAGCACACACATATATCGCTGCTGCACATATACCGCTGCAGCACACACATATATCGCTGCTGCACATATATCGCTGCTGCACATATATCGCTGCCTCACATATATCGCTGCTGCACATATATCGCTGCAGCACATATATCGCTGCTGTACATATGTATATCGCTGCACTCGGGGGAATCTGCGCCTCCCGAGGACATGAGGCTAAAATTTCAGTAAATTACTTAATTTAATTAATAATTGTTTGTTTTATTCATCCTGAGACGTAAACTCATTCATAAAAAATATTGTTAGCGCCGGAAATTGTAATTTTTTCTCGTTATGCTTTTTAGCGCATTTTCTCATTTATGAAAGAAATGCAGTTTTGTGCTCGCCATGTCCGTCTGTCCGTCCGTCCGTCCGTCCGTCTGTCTGTCCGTCCGTCTGTTCGTCCGTCTGTCCGTCCGTCTGTCCGTCTGTCCGTCCGCTTGTCCGTCTGTCTGTCCGTCCGTGACTTCAAGTTTTCGTCGACGAGAAAATGCGCTCTCTGTCACGCACTGCAGTGAATATTGAGTTAACATTTTTTGTAAATTTCTAGTTGAAATAATATTCTTCAAAATCAGATTTTTACGAATTATGAATAAACGAATGTTTGATATAAAGCAATGTTACTTTTCCCGTGCAGAATGTTTAAAAATAATAATAGTTACTTTTTCACATGCCGTGTTGCTCTTAATTTAAAGTGAAGTATTGTTTTAGTTTTTTATTTATTTTGCACTTTTCTGAGGATAATTTGCTGAAAAATTATTTTAACACATTTTAAATTGTTTAATTTTAACATATAAATAAATAAAAGATAGGGCGACTGATAAATAAAATTGTGTCTACTTCCATATTTTTCATTCCTTTCACAAGCACTTCGTTCCGAATTAACAAATAGAAGAGAGGGCGAATGAGAAATATAATTAAAATTGTCTCCACTTCCATATTTATATTCCATTCACCAGCACCTTCTTCAGATGTGTCATTTTTTCTCGACTGACACACCCACGCCGTGTTGCGGGTGTGTCACCACGGTGACCGGACACTCTCAGTGTTGGGTGTGTCACTAAGGTGAAGTGTCACGTGGTGGCGCACGAGCGGCGCGACACACCCTCGCTCACCTCCAGACGCGCACTGAGCTCCTGAGGCAAAATTCTTCTTATATATTTCGGTTCGCTTCAGGGGCCCATACTTTCAAAATTAGCTAAGTGAACGTAAGTACTTACGCTCTATTTTCTTGTCTATGATTGGTGGATTTTGCTTGAAAGGCCGTCAATGATTGGCTGATGAACTTACGATCACTTAACTTTTTTTTAAAGTATAGGCCCAGGTCCAGGGCGTGGATTATTAAAAAGAATTTTAGAGTGTTCAAAGTTTTACGCTTAGAGGTCTGAAGATTTACCCTCGGTCTTCGAGGGAAAATCTTCAAGTTGATCTAGTTGAAAAATTCAAGTTGAATTAGTTGAAAAATTCAAGTTGAATTAGTTGAAAATATCAAGTTGAATCTTCAAGTTGAATTAGTTGAAAATTTCAAGTTGAATCTTCATGTTGAATTAGTTGAAAAATTCAAGTTGAATCTACATGTTGAATTAGTTGAAAAATTCAAGTTGAATCCGCATGTAGAAGTTGAAAAGTTCAAGTTGAATCTTCAAGTTGAATTTGAAAATTTCAAGTTAATCTTCAAATTGAATTAGTTGAAAATTTTTTACATCTTTTAATCCATATAGTAACTACTATAAAATTCAGGATAGTCAAATTGACAGTTTCACTAAATGAACTGTGATTTGTCAGCCGGCTTACCATACCGTAGAAATCAGCAGCTATCAATGAATATGAATTATGAATGACGCTGAAAGTCAAGTTTTATTTTAGTCTAGAAAAGTTACCCCCATGAATTAATAAGCGCAAAATTGCGGGTTTTGATTAGCTTTGAAATAACATTTTACCGATGATGGGATAAATACGTGTAATTAAAATTGTGTATATAGAAATACATATAAATGGGTCATAATGTACAAATGATGACACACACTCTCTGCAAAGATCTCACTCATTATAGATCGTGTGTCAGGTACAAGAACGAGCACGACGTGTGAAATAAAAACAAAAAAATTAATAGCGAGGATGTTTTATTTATCGAAGACGAGTAATATAATAAGAATAAAAATTTATTAGCAGGGTTGTTTTTAATTATCGAAGAACCTTTCATTCATTTCACATCTAAAGGCAGCAAGTGGGAGTTTGTCTAACAAAGATAAGGCTTGCATAAAAACGAACAGCAAAAGATAGGCAGGCAAATGAACAGACGATATAAAACATTTTTAAACAATAAAAACAATAAGGCTGGCATAAAACGAACAGCAAAAGATAGGCAGACAAATGAGCAGACTATATAAAAACAGCAGCTTTCACAGCTTTTAATTAATGAGCAATTCGCAGCTTCTGTGAAAGCTTTCCCTATGATTTTTAGGCAAATTAGAACCCACTTGGAACTAAATCGATCGTCTTTACAGTATTATTGAAGTTTATTTTTTTGCGTCCATGGATAATCTTGCAGCTCCTATAAAGGAAACCTGCTCTAATAATCTACGGATTTTACTACCAATGTTTGACTATCAGCTATTTAAAACGGAAATCATTTGTAGATTGCGTTGATAATTTATAGATTTACCAATTAATATGTAATTTATTTTACTTCAAATATCCTTACTTTTTTACTTAAGGAGGATATTTGGATTGATATTTATGATATTTGAGATCATCACCTAATTATTGCCTATATTCTCAGGCCTATGCATTTTCAACAGGTGTATATGTAGAACCGCTGTTAAAATTGCTCCCAGGTACGTGAAAATATCTCGTTTTTGGTTCTGCACTCACGGTTGAGTATGAAACATATACTTTAAGTAGATTTATTATTTAGGCTAGGTTAATTGAAAATAGATTAATAGCGTGAGCTTCGAAACAAAACATCTGCTAGAGAAAAAAAATTATTAATGGAATTTTGGAAATTGTGTTCGCAATTTCATGCAAGAAACTCAGAGAGAGAGTTAAATTAGTTTAACACGTTGACTACGTATTGGTACATATGCGTACCACGAAATGTATTTCTCCAGGAGGTAGTGGTACATAATTCAGGTTGCCAGAAATCGGCCAAATCCGAGAACAAAAAAGGCCGATAATTCAATGTATACTAGTTTATTTGTAGGTTCCGCTATAAAAATTCAATTTTTTCTTTTGCAGTATTTAAAATTTGATTAGGAAGTACCCCTATCATAAATTTTAGCCGGCCAACGCAATTGAGAAAAACTAAATCACGGGATTTATCCGGAAAAAATGACTGTCTGGCAACCCTGCTTAAAAAAAGTACAAAAATGAAATAATAGTACAAGATGAAGCAATCGTAGTCAACGTGTCAAAGAAATCCCATCACTCAGGCTAGGCTACGCGAACATGTCTTCAGATTTTAATTTGCAAGTCATGCTCCTCGAATAAAGATTTTTCGAGTTTCATTGAATGATTTCTTTCTTTATTAAATAAATAATTTATAAATGATTTCTTCCTCTAAATTCATATTCATAAAAGTGAATTGTATTCAAAGTGATGATAGTAATGTGATTTTAGACAAATTATAAATCATTAATGCAAGCATATGCGAGAATGTTGTGTCAACTTTAGGTAATTATTGGAATATCATCAATTAAATACTTTATTTTGGCCGCGCTGTGATGAAAATCAGCTAATTTAGTATAAAACGATTAGCGAAATGTATATTTAGAACGAAGCATGTTTTTAAATGAACGATTATCGAGAAAATTTAGACATTACAGTATGTCATTTTTTCTCGATACAATAAATTATTCATGTTTCACTCATGTCGATTCTTAGCCATATTCACGTATGTTTCATGTATAGTTTTCTCACAATATTCATATTTGTTTCAGGTCGTTTATACGCAATATTCATTTTATTCAGGTCCTTCCCTCACAATATTCATGTTTGTTTCATTTCGTTTCCTCACAATATTCACGTTTGTTTCATTTCGTTCCCTCACAATATTCATGTTTGTTTCAGGTCTTTCCCTCACAATATTCCTGTTTGTTTGAGGTCTTTCCCTCACAATGTTCATGTTTGTTTCATTTCGTTCCCTCACAATATTCATGTCTGTTTCAGGTCATTCCCTCACAATATTCATGTTTATTTCATTTCGTTATTCATTTCATGAATATTTCACAATGTTCATGTCTGACTTGTGTTCTTGCCCTCGCGCTAAGCCCTCGGATTTGTACCGTGGTCCTGACGCGCGCCTAACAAGCACCGGCGGCTGCAAATGTCTTCATAAAACCTCGAGCTCCGTGAACTGCTGCAGAGTGAGGGGAAGAATTCAATTATGAGGGAACCGAGAGAAATATTCTGGTCTTGGGGAGCGTGACATTTTTAAAGACTAAGAATTTAGAAGCAAAGAATAGTCCTCAAAAATTCATATCTTTATAGAAAACGTTTCGGAGTTATGGAGCCCACAAAACTCCGAAACGTTTTCTATAAAGATATATAAACGTTTCTATAAACGTTGGACTCCGAAATGTTTTCTATAAAGATATACAAACGTTTCTATAAACGTTGGACTCCGAAACGTTTCTATAAAGATATGAATTTTTGTGGACTATTTTTTGCTTTTAAAATTTTAGTTAACTTGCGATTTAAGCAAATAAGTGACATAAATTTTTAAGGACGTGCGGAGCGGGAATTACTATTCATTAAATATAAAAGATCGGGCTTTCTGAGGCGACATTACATAGGAATAATTACATATAAAGACTTGATTAAAAATTAACTAATGTTTTCGTCTGCAATTCAGTTAATTTTTACAATGAAGGGAGCCAATTTTTGCTGAAGGGAAGAAAAAAACTTGGATGGATGTTGCACCGGTAGGTTTTTAAAAGGATGAATAGCGGGTTAGGTTTTTTATAAATAATGAAAATGAAGAGAACTAAATTTTATAATGAAGAGAACTCATTTTTGTGGAAGGAAAGAAAAAACATTGAAGGCTGTCTAACCTGTTGGTTTTAAAAAAGGATGAATAGCGGGTTAGGAGTCGCCCATGGATATTAACTGGTCTGAATCTGCATTATAACTTACTCGGTAATGGCACCTCGCAACATAAAACCCTATCACCATTTGTCCTATTCATCTTTTTTTGGGAAATGGAGAAAGAAAGAAGGTTGATTAAGGTAGGTTCCCCTAGGTTGCCCTTGATATAACTGTTATAAAACTATTGTATAATCACTGGAAAACTTATTTATAACAGTTACATATATCCAGGGCAACCTAGGGGAACCTACTTTATTGCAGGTATTTCTACTGGGAGCCTTTTTTTCCAGCAACCAACTCTCAATAAAGTAGGAAATTCTCTCAATTCAACTCTCAATAAAATGAAGAGGAAAAATTGTCCTCTTCGTCTTTTTTATGGTAAATGGAGAAAGAAAGAAGGCTGAATCATCCACTCCTGAGATCTCATATAAATGAACAAGAATTTGACTAAAAACCGAGACACTTTGCGACCTTTTGCAGTTTATTCTGACCCAGTTTAGCCCGGCAAAAGGATGCATCGTTGTTAAATCCTCTTCTTGCTCGCAATGTGGTTAAGAAAGTGGGCGGATTTTCGGACAATGTGCCTCATTAGATTTTTCGAGTCTGGAGTATTGCGAGAGGAAGACGAGTCCGAGCTTCCATTGTTGCTGGTCTCCTAACGACGCCTGGCAAGAGATTACACTTCCGGCAAAGTCCGGTAAAAGAAAAAGTGCAATTTCGAGTCAAGGACGTTTTTTCACTGGTATATATAAATGATGTTTCTATTTTTCGAGGATTTTTCACCTTAAGGGTCTTTTCGCCCTAAAACATAGTGGCAAAGGGCTCTGTTCCATAAAATCAGTTTGTACAGTCATTTTAAAATACATACAAATACTTTTTCAATTAAATATAATGACCGGAGCATTCAAATTAATTAATTTAAAATCACCCTTAAATTGTTGAAGAATTTGCCATACCTCATTCGTGACGGTGAATTAATAATCTCATTTATTCATATCTTATTGCTCGATCATCTCGCCTGCTCACCGCGAGCATGCAGGCTGGCTGGCTTCCACGATCATTCCTAAGGACAGGGGTGGAGTGGTCTCTATCATTCCTAAGGACATGGATGGCGTGGTCTCTATCATTCCTAAGGACAGGGATGGAGTGGTCTCTATCATTCCTAAGGACCGGAATGAAATGGTCCCGATCATTCCTAAGGACAGGGATGAAATGGTCCCGATCATTCCTAAGGACAGGGATGAAGTGGTCTATCTCTCACATGTTCCTAACATGTTTTACATGGTCCTATGTAAATCTCTCACATGTTCCTAACATGTTTTACATGGTCCTATGTAAATCTCTCACATGTTCCTAACATGTTCTATATGGTCCTATGTAGATCTCTCCTCTGACATGGTCCAAAAAGAGTCAACCTGATAGTATGTTGATTTCTAACATGGTCCTAAAATGGTCCATTTAGTCCTATGCATTTCTACGCAATTTGTCACGGTAAAATTCTAGAATTATGCAAGGAGAAATGGAGACACATATATTGGCAGTGTTTAAAAATGCTTGTGCCTTAAACCTGCTAGTGTTTTAACTACCTTTTCTTTTCTGAATGTTGTCAACATCAACAAGCTGATGAATCTGCCGCGCTAATTTTACATGTTGATGTATTAACAAGATTGTTTGTACGCGACCTGCTGACCGCACGATAAAAGAGTCTCTGCTCGATAAGTTTTCTTTATTCCCGGGAACTGACAATTTTCTTCCAATTTGATGCGGTAACAACAATAAAGATCTTCTCAACGTCATTATGGGAAGTGGAAAAATTCCGAAATTTTACAACAAAAGATAATATATTATCATGATTTGCAAATATAACTTCGTAATACTGAAGAAAGATGAAAATCATGATCATAAATCCTCTCCAATGTGCAATTTATGTACAATTATACCCACTATATATAGGCTTGTGCTGAAAATGATTTTTACTATTTATTTGTAGCTCACTGAGGAATATATAAAATATATATGGCGTCATGGTAATTAGGAAACGCCGCCTTGACATTTGGATATTGAAAAAAAAAAAACGGATAATAGGATATCGGAATGTGGGCAACAAAATTCATGACATAGCTGCATGGATTTCTGGAAATTGGTTAGGCCGACATTAAGACATCTTTGCAAGGACAGAAGGACGGACATAAGGACATCACTGCATGAACATAAGGACATCTCTAGGATGGACATTAGGACATTGCTGCATGAACATAAGGACATCTGTAGGACGGACATTAAGAAATCGCTGCATGGACATTAGGACATCTGTAAGACGGACATTATAAGACATCGCTGCATGGACATATGGACATCTGTAGAGCGGACATTAAGACATCGCTGCATGGACATAAGGACATCTGTAAGACGGACATTAAGACATCGCTGCATGGACATAAGGACATCTGTAAGACGGACATTAGGACATCGCTGCATGGACATAATGGACATAAGGACATCTGTAGGACGGACATTAAGGCATCGCTGCATTGACATAAGGAGATAAGGACATCAGTAGAGCGGACATTATAGGACATCGCTGCATGGAAATAAGGACATCTGTGTGGCGGACATTAAGACATCGCCGCATGGACATTAGGACATCTGTAGGGCGGACATTATAGGACATCGCTGCATGGACATAAGGACATCTGTAGGGCGGGCATTAAGACATCGCTACATGGACATAGGGACATCCGTAGGGCGGACATTAAGACATCGCTGCATGAACATAAGGAGATAAGGACATCTGCAGAGCGGACATTAAGACATCGCTGCATGAACATAAGGACATTAGAACATTATAGGACATCGCTGCATGGACATAAGGACATCTCTAGGACGGACATTTGTCCTTTATTTTGTTCTAAGAAGGGAAGCGCCGCCACGTGACCAGCAAAGTTCCCTTCTTGAGCAGAAGTTGAGCCTCGGGCTCGTCGATATCATAAAGAAGAAGAAAGCTGACGGAAGCAAAAAACCTTCTTCCTCTAGAAAATGGAAAATATAAAGCTAAATATTTTCAGGTATCTAGAAAATCTAACTATTTTTACATCATTCGAAACGTCATGCATCCTTTAACCAGAGGTGGGCAGTAGCGCGCTACCTGTAGCGGTAGCGGCGCTACATTTAGAGCATGTAGCGGTAGCGGTAGCCGCCGCTACATTTCAGAGTAGCGCTGCCCGGCTCTGCCTTTAACGTAGGAATAACGCTGACACTCTCTTGCTGACTTTGCCGTGCTATTCCTACCGGGGCGCAGCGGGCCTCTGAAGCATTAATATTGAGACGCTTTTATAGGATTACGTACTACGTGACATGTCGTATAGGATCAGATCCTAAATGACAGGCCATAAAGAATTTAAACCTACATGACATGATGTATAGGATTGTGTCTAAAGCACCATATCGAACCCGGTGGAAGTCTAGCAGCTATTTCAAACTATAGTTAGTCCTGAAAAGATCAGGGGCCATACTTTCAAAACTCGCTAAGTGAACGTAAGTATTTACGCTCTATTTTCTTGTCTATGATTGGTGGATTTTGCTTGAAAGGCCGTCAATGATTGGCTGATGAACTTACGGTCTCTTAACTTTTTTTGAAAGTATAGGCCCTGGTCAAATGAAACGATATTAGATCTTCTGTGAACAAGGCACGAAAAAGAAAAGAATCGGCGACAGGCCACATCAGGCCTACACTTCAGCGCCGATATCACTATGTTATGTTATGACGCATCGCAAAATATTATATCCTACGTGACATGCCGTATAGGATTAAACCCATTACCTGCCGTATACGATTATAAACTGCATAACATGCAGTATATAGGATTGTGTCCTATACATGGCACGTCGTAAAAGATTATATCCTATATGGCACGTCGTAAAAGATTATATCCTATATGGCATGCCTTATAGGGTTATATCCTACATGGTATGCCTTATACAAATTAAGTCGTACACAGCATGCTGTATGGAATTGAGTCTCCCATGACATGCCGCTAAGTCCTACAGCGCTTATATATATACCGTATAGAATTGAGTCATAGATATGCCATATTGGCTACCATGCCATCGGCTGCCATCCATGATGCCTCTAATAGCGAAATGATTGGCGCTGCATGGAGGCGCGTAAATGGCTGGTGGTGTTGGCAATGGAAGTGATTGGGTGGCATTGGATGATGAGGATTGGAAGTGGCATATCGCCATTTCTAGTTTGAAAGCAAATTCGCTTTAGCGTTTCGAGCCTGGTAATTTTTAATTGAATTTACCCGCCTTGGGATTACCGTAAGACAATGTTTGACAATCTTAACGCCTACAGATGATGTGTTACAAAATAAAAATCTGGAATATTTCCTTCCTGGGAATTTATTGTTTTTTTAAACGTTTGAATTGTGGCGTCGTGAAAAATAAATATACAGTAATTGTTGATAAATACGTGTGGTGTGAATGTGATATTACAAGCTACGTTACATCGTCCTGGATGGTGCCTGTTTAGGTCATTGCCTGTTAAGGTCATTGCCTGTTAAGGTCATTGTCTGTTAAGGTCATTGCTGTTGTGGTTATGACGTGATGCTGTTTGAGTTAAGCTCTTTACCTCATACATGTTTGTACATTTAATATTTGCACACGGCATGCATGTTTGGTCATAAAAAATTTTTGTGCATGGCACGCATGTTTGACCATTATAATGTTTGGGCTTAGCTCGCGTGTTTAGCCATCGAATTTGAGCTCAACCTGTGTCTCGATTACTAATTGATTTGTGGTGTAGACTGAATTATAAAAATTATTTTACGATTTTATTATTCCTATTGCACTAGTGTATGACATTCGTTATTTTGTAATGTATTGCTAGTAGTTATATTGTAAATGTTGTGTCACTCCTATTGTATTAGTAAAGCATGCAGGCTTCTCATGTATAATGACGCATTTCTTCAATGGAAAGCGCTTTGCATTCCTTTCACTTTCGTGCCTTTCAACATCTTTTTTCGGCACCCATCGCAATATACCATTCAATTGACCCTACACGTGACCTTTGACCCGTTCAGTTACTTAATTATTTAAAACAGTTTTTCCATACTTATTGCGCGAGCACTGAAGGCACAGTTAGTAAACAAAATGTAGTAATGTTAAACCCTATTTTCATGTATCCACGTTCATGCAGGGTGAACCAGAATTAACTGACCCTTTCAATTTTTTAATAAATAAAAAACTAAGAACGTTATGAAGTTGAAACTTGTTTTATTTAAAAGAAGAACATTTTCATGGTAATATTGTATCCTAGTTTTTAGGATACAATAACTAACTAAGATACAATATTACAATATTTTTCTTTTAAATAAAACAAGTTTCAACTTCATAACGTTCTTAGGTTTTTATTTATTAACAAATTAAAAGGGTCAGTTAATTCTGGTTCACCCTGTATAAGCTATCAACACTACTAACTGTTACACTTCCTTTATTTTCACTTCCTGTCCGTTTGTCGAGGTATCACTTTAACCCATCCAGCTGCCTGTATCCACGAATTAAAGAACAGATATATTAGGATTAATAAATATTACAAGTATTTAATCATATACTTTCCATTAATCCTCACAGAAAGGCAATTCCTGGCCGTATATCATCATCTAGGAATTTAAAAGCAAAGACAATACCACAAAAATTCACAATATCTTTTTGGTAAACTTTTGTGGTATTGCCTTTGCTTTCAAATTCCTGGTTAACTTGCGATTTAAGCAAACGTGTCATTTTAATACTTATATCGTCATCTCAAACAAAGGAATTACGCTGCTGGTAAATGACGTTGAAATAACGTTAAATACGAGTTAATCTCGTCCAAACGACGTTTAATCATCGTTATTTCAAAATCAGATGCCTGATGGGATATGAATACACTGTACACATCCCTTCAGTATCCTGTACGCAGCTCCTGTCTGTCCAGACAAATGACGTCCAAATGACGTCAAATCAACGTTATTTCAACGTCAGATGCCTTGTGGGATATGAATACACTGTACGCATCTACTCAGTACCCTGTAGCAGCACTTGTCTGTCCAGACAAATTACGTCCAAAACAACGTTAAATCAACGTTATTTCAACGTCAGATGCCTGATGGGATATGAATACACTGTATACATCTCCTCAGTATATACCCTGTACGCAGCTCATGTCGGTCCAGGCAAATGACGTCCAAATGACGTTAAATCAACGTTATTTCAACGTAATATGCCTGGTGGGATATGAATACACTGTATGCATCTCCTCAGTACCCTGTACGCAGCTCTTGTCTGTCCAGGCAAATGACGTCCAAAAAAACGTTAAATCAACGTTATTTCAACGTAATAATTTTTTTTTTTCATTATATATTAATTTTTCGTCGTATCGTTTGCTCGTCATCGTTGATATCGAACACCGCGGCCTCCATCACGCGTGGCGACCGAGCCTCTCTTCCTATGATTGCCATTCGCTAATTAATCGGCAATCAGGCCAATCAGAGACCTCTGTCTAAGTGGCCATCAATCTCTGCAGGCACAGAGATCACGGCATCTGTCTCTGGTGGTAATTAAATCACGGTATATGTCTCTGGAGGCACAGAGGTCATGGTATAAGTCTCTGGTGGTAATCGAATTATGGTATCTGTCTCTGGAGGCACAGAGATCATGGTATCTGTCTCTGGAGGCACAGAGATCACGGCATCTGTCTCTGAAGACACAGGGATCACGGTATCTGTCTCTGGAGGCACAGAGATCACGGTATCTGTCTCTGGAGGCAATGAGATCACGGTATGGAGACACAGAGATCACGGCATCTGTCTCTGGAGGCAATGAGATCACGGCATCTGTCTCTGAACGTAATTAAATCACGTTACATGTCTCTGGAGGCACAGAGGTCATGGTATCTGTCTCTGGAGGCAATGAGATCACGGCATCTGTCTCTGGTGGTAATTAAATCACGGTATCTGTCTCTGTTGGTAATTAAATCACGGCATCTGTCTCTGGTGGAAATTAAATCACGGTATCTGTCTCTGGAGACACAGAGATCACGGTATCTGTCTCTGGAGGTAATGAGAACGCGGCATCCGTCTCTGCAAGAACAGAGATCACGGCATCAGTCTCTGCCGGGGGCAGAGATCGTAACATTATTCTTTGTAGACCCAGAGCCAGCGTTACAGGTTAACATAATGCTGCAAGTTATTCCGGCGTTGCAGGTTAACTTGAAGTGAAAAGTTAACCGGGTACAAAATTTTAACCCAACGCTGCTGGTCAACGCTGTTGACCCTTTTTAGCAGGTTAACATGTTGTTGCAGGTTAACCCGGTGTATCCTGGATACCGTTCAGCTCTGGGGGACACGGTGGTATCCATGATACCGGTCATAATTAAGGGTATATCCACATAGACATGAACTTTTTGTATATATTGTTACGTTATAGGATAACATATATATGGATTTAATTCATTACTGTAATTATTTGGTATATTATGTTGGTATAATTATATATTATACTATATTGATATAATTAAATATCATATAATATTGATATAATTAGGGAGATTTTGTTTCTTGACGCAGGTTTTTTGCAGACTAGAAGGCTATTCTCATTACAAAAATTTCTTTTAGGGTCTTCTAAATTGAAAGAAATAGACTATTCGTAGGATTAAAAATAGCAATGAAGAAATTATAAACAAGTATTACTCGCATGTCTTCAGCAAAACTTGCACGGAAGAATGGAATCAAAAATATAAAATATATAATCAAAAAATATAATAATTTATCCCGGGGATTATTAATGTGTATATTATTAATCCCAGGGATTATTTATCCAGGGCAACACCTAGCTAATCTGTAATTATTTTATATAAAATAGTATATAAAATGCGGGATAGAGTACATTATACAAAAAAGTATACTAAAAGTCATATATAAGAGGTATAATAAAGCATGTAATAAAAAGATCCGCTGCTTTAATGTGCGCGTCGCGACTTAAGATCAAAGCCGGGCTAATGAGATGCTTAATGAGCTTGGTCTTAAGTGGAGGTGACTGCAGCTCATTAACGTGAGTGGCTACTGTACCTCATTAACGTGAGTGGTTACTGTACCTCATTAACGCGAGTGGTTACTGCACCTCATTAACGTGAGTGGCTACTGCACCTCATTAGCGTGAGTGGCTACTGCACCTCATTAGCGTGAGTGGCTACTGCACCTCATTAGCGTGAGTGGCTACCTGTCTCTTATACACATCTAGATGTGTAGCAGCACAACACCAGCAGCAGCAACACCAGCAGCAGCATCACCAGCAGCAGCAACACCAGCAGAACAACACCAGCAGCAGCAACACCAGCAGCACAACAGCAGCAGCAGCAACACCAGCAGCACCAGCAGCAGCACAAGCAGCACCAGCAGCAGCAACACCAGCAGCAGCACCAGCAGCAGCAACACCAGCAGCAGCAGCAACACCAGCAGCAGCAGCAACAACACCAGCAGCAGCACCAGCAGCAGCAACACCAGCAACACCAGCAGCAGCAGCAGCACCAGCAGCAGCAACACCAGCAACACCAGCAGCAGCAACACCAGCAGCAACACCAGCAACAACACCAGCAGCAGCAACACCAGCAGCAGCACCAGCAGCAGCAGCAGCAACACCAGCAGCAACACCAGCAGCTGCAACACCAGCAGCAGCAACACCAGCAGC